>NC_134365.1:171713276-172016876 GCF_035582795.1 Mycteria americana | reverse complement strand
TAGATAGTACAAAGTTCAGTTTAAGTGAGTTTTTAAAGCTCTTGTTGTCTGATGAGTCTGGCAATTAGTGAAAGTATGGTGATAAATTTGTGACACTGGAGCTCGAACTGAAAATCTCTCATGTATGAACCACTGAAATTAATTGGATAGGAACAGCTTTTAATTCCTGCTGAGCTGGATGGAACTCAAACCCTACAGGTGAAAGATTATCTTCTTTATTATTAATAAACTCCCAGTAAGTCATAATTTAATAATCACTGGTTAAAAAAACAGAATTAAAAAATTGAGTTACTGCAAGCTAAATTCATCAAATCAAACTTACTGCGTTCTGGAGATTAAATAGACAAGCTTGTTAATTATCTGGGCACAAAGACAAAAATCTCCCCCACATCTCCTGTAAACATATTCAGTTATCCAATGCCCTGCTATAATTTTCTAATTATAGAAATGGCTTTTGGTTCTCCTTTAACCAAATAGCAACCAGGCAAATATAAACACAAAAAACAAAATTTTTTTTTTTTTTTTAGATATAAAACACTGTGGACAATTTCAAGGATTCAGTGATGAACTAATTCTTGGAAACCCTATAAATTAAACGTGCTTAAAGTTTTGTTGAAAAAGCAATCTAAATGTTTTCTTCCCATTTCAGGAATTATTAGAGGGAAATTTTCTTAAACATGGCAGTGCAGCACTGGAGAATAATTTCTTATGCAGATGATCTGTTATTTTGAATTTACGCATTACATAATTGAGACATCACATTCATGATCTATGTATGCCCTGCAGAGATTCCTTTCATATTAGAAGTATGCAATGAACGTGATTATTTTCTTCTACAAAAGTGGAGTACAGTGGAACTAATGAAGCTGCATATTTTATTAATGAATTGAGAGCACAGACTGCAGCTGCCATTGTAACAACTGGGGAGACTTCTGTTATATTTTCAAAATGCAACATAGCAAGTTTTCAGGTCAATTAATTGGTCTAAATGAAGAAGTCTCATGACAAATGTGTTATCTTGAACATGGTAACTGGTCACTAAAATAAACCCTATTTACTATTGGAGTCTTTTATAGGGCTCGGTCCATTTCAAACTAATTATAATATAAAGTTAATATGCTGCTTTGTTTAGTAATATGAGATATAGGCTTTTCTACTGATTTTAAAACTGCATTAAATTACCTAAACTGATAGGGAATACCTCAGTAGTCTGAAAGTAGCTGTACTTCCTTTGAAGCATACATCTTCTGATAACGTTCTTTGTTAGGCTTAATGCTTCCCTATCAGGAGAGGTAAGGGTGGGTTGCAAACAGCATGAAGGACCTTTTGGTTGCAAAGGTGGGTGGGTTGCAAAGTTCATGCTGACAACATGTATTAGCTGACAACGTAACTTCAACATTATACAACATGTGTCTCTAAAGCAAGATGCATGCCCCATCTGTTGATCCCTGTTTCCCCTCACAGCAACATGAGTACCACATCAAAGCATGCAGAAAATCTACTTCCTCACAGCCTATGGACCCCAGTGTTTTGCTCTGGCTCTGGATAATGGATATGGAGGGCGACATCGATCCTTGAGACATGAGAGTATCACATTGACTCTTTTGTGCTAGAGGCATCTGTAAAAATCTGCTCCCAAAGGCTACTTCTGTATTCATGTGTAAGCAAGCCATCTTCACTTTTTTTTTTTTTTTTAACTTGGACTAACACTATTCCCTGGGACAAAGTAGACGTTTTTCCTTTGTCAGCATAATGAACCAGCATATTTCTTACAGAAGTTCTGAAGAACCCGGGTGTCTTCAGTGCTCCATGTCTTTCCTCTCTAAAAATCCATTATGTCAACAGAGAAAATAGTGGAAAAGAAAGGATTGTTTTACAGCCCAGAAAGACTCAGGATTTTGTTAGGGTACAGCATAAAGTTATAATTAATATTCTACAAGGCCTTCTGAGATTTATTCACAGTACCATGAGTAAGCAGGGCGTATCTAGGTTTAGCATACTGTCTCAAGTGTAGGGGTATGTTTTGATATATATGAACGCCATTCGTGTTATTCTCAAAGGATCAGAAGCAGAACCTGAGATACCATCAACCTGTAGGGGGAGTGGATGGTAAGGCGCTTAGATCTGTGTTTAAAGATAGGAACAAAGTTGCACAATAGTATGGATATAAACTGTGCAGAGAAGAATGTGTACTGTGAAACAACAGAGTAAAAAAAAAAGGCAGAGAGAGAAAAATGTAAAGTTCTGTAGAAAAGACATTTCCTTAAAAGTCTTGAATTGCGGGTTCTTGTTCCTACTTAGGGACTAGATGTTCCTTTTCCTTCTTTATTCTCTCCAACTTCAGATTTTCAATATTTGGCAGGATTTAAAATTAAGGACAGAGAGGAGTCCAATAAAAACTTATCTTATACACATTTTTCTAACGAACAAGATCAGCAGGTTGACATTCCTGTAACTGGGGAAAACCTTTCCAGACTTATGGGACATCCATATCAACTCGTATGCAAAATGTTGACTGGAACTTCTTTTGTGATTTCATATTAAAGTGACTGTTAACACAGTCTATTAATATATGGTAGGCACCCTCAGGATATCTGGGTTTTTTTGTTGTTGTTTTTGTTTTTAATTTAGTTCTAAGACACCTCATTCAAGATCCTCTAAGGAAGGAAATGGTACAGGTATTTTGACAGGTAAATGGCCTTTTATATGAAACAACACAAGGAAACATTTCTTACTCTTTCTAAATCAATTAATTCATTATCAAATTCTAACAATTTCATTACAAATACCACTTAGTATCCTAAATGCTGAATCTCAGCTTGATCCCTGTTTGCTGTTGAAATATGACAACTAAGTCAAGAAATCTGTTTACAGCAATATCTATTTGTATTCACAATGAAACACACCTCATGTAAAATACTTATTCATTATCTAAAGGACAGGACATGGTTTCACAAATACTGCTAGCAGTACACTGGCAGAAGCACCACTTAAGAAAACTGAAATTACATTGCCCATTACTGAGCATAGGGACAATGAACATGTTTTAGTTGTTTCTGGGTGTCTTTCCCCCTAAAGTGCTGCACTGCTACTTTCAAATAGACTACAAAATCTTCAAGCCGCTATCGTGTACTGTTGAATAAGTAACAAATTATTTTTTCCACATTGTGCACTTGAATCAATGTTCCTTCTAGCTCTTCAACATTTTCTGTGCTACAGAGAAATCTAAAAAGCAGATTTTTAATATCAAGATCCTCTAAAGTGAAAACCAATAAATTTATTTTTTCTAATATCCTGAAAGGGTCCCTCCTCATTGGCAGAGCACCCTATTTTCTTTTTTTACAAACGTAAATCAATGGGAAATGGAAATATCCAGGCCTCAATTTTGCTGTTAGAGTTGAATTCACAAACTTCATGCTTTCAGAATAACTCACACCCACTCCAAGGAATTGTTCTGCCAAGGAACAGTACCAAAAGGACTAAGAAATTAGTAATATGGCTCTGCAAATTTTGGCATGGTCCAAGAAGATCTGGAAGGAATACTAACATTCCTCACTGTCTCATGGAGAATTTAGATATCTTTAGGAAAGTAGGAATAAATGATTGAAGAATGATTGAAGTATCACTTCCTTCAGGAAAGACATTTGTGTGACTTTTACTCAATGAGCAATTTTTTTTTTTTTTTTAAACTTTAGTCTCTCAGGTGCTAAAATAATAATGTAAGTGTTGTCCTTTTCAGTCTCAAGTCCCAAGTGTAAGAAAAAAAAAAAGAAAAAGAAAAAGTTCTCTTTTTTTTTTAGAATTGCTACATTAATATGCTATATACGTATGCAGAACCATACCCGAACTGATTTATGTGGCATTATGAATATTTCAAACAGTTGCCCGGAAGCAATGCCCTCAGGTAGTCACAATACTAGCCTGCTACCATGTTAAGAGTAATGGAATTCCCACAAGTGCTACTTTCCAGAAATATGACTTTGTTAACATGACAGCAAATGCATTGTGACAGACGTGTTTGATGGAAACAGAAGAAAAATGTCTCTTTTATATGAAGTCCTTGTAGTAATGATTTTTTAATGAATTGTGAAGTAGCACAGATATTAACAGATATTTTAATTTTTCTGAGTCAGTACAGTCACATCTTCAAAAAGGACTAGAATAAGAAAGTGTCATCTTTCCGTCTGCCATTTCTTTCAGTCTTATTAAAGCTACTATATAATTTGTGATTGCGGCAATAAAAATGCTTGCTCTTTCTGTCCCATTTCTCCTTTTTTCATTCAGTCTAGACTGATTGATCAGAGGCAGCTTGTGTCTGATTTAAAATCTATATAAACTGCAGAACAGACTATCCATTTCGGAAGTCAAAGATGAGGGTAATATCACAGCATGATAATAGTATGGAAATTTAGATTTAAGTTCTTGTTGTTCGTTGTAGGGGGTTTTGTTTTGGTTTGTTTTGCTATCAAGCAAGAAAACTGCAATATTTGAATAAGATCAAAATTCAGGTCTGTCCCTAACTTCAAAAAAAGCAATCTGATACACGTGACTGAGGTACAGTAGGGTCAGATTCTAGTATTATTTTACTCAGATTTACCTCCAGTTTGCCTTTGTAATTCACTTCTGATTTACACCAGTGTAAATGAAATTAGGATCTAACCTCATGGAGTCCAGGGATCTAATTATAACTAAAAATTTTTCAGTCAGTGAGCATGGGTAAGACATACTTTTTATACCTGCTGGTCATTAAAAGCTCACAAAAATATAGATCAAAGAAATCATGCTGTCAAAAGAAACTCTAAGTGAAATCATGTGGGGATTCAAGGAATGAATAAAGGATGGTGAAAGAACAGAAGAAAAAGAATGAATTGACATAGGGTCACTATAACAATCTACTGAGAATATATAGCTAAGAGTCCCCCAGAACATGACTCTCATTTCAACAGTTTTGTGGGGTTAGGCCTTCTAGAAACCACACTATCATTTAAAATATATCGTTGTATTGCAAGCATGGCATAAGGAAGAAAAATAACACCAAAACTCACTGGGGTATGTTTTGCTTCTCCATAACAGTGTATACATACATCAGAAGAACTGGAAGATAATTCAATTTATCCTTGGATTTATTTTTTTGCTCTAGAATCTGTTTTGTTTGTCTGCTTGTTTGTTTGTTTTTAATTTCAGCTTGGAATCTTATCAGAAATTATTTTTTTTGTACATTTTTCCTTGCTGGCATCCCCTCTTTGCTCACTGCAACCTTAATTTGGCATTCTGTTTAATGAACAATGAGTTAAAAATGTGTGAAACTTGCATCTTGTCCTCTCACGTTCTAGAAGCAGTTTCCGTGCTTCACAGTATACATTGGGCCATAACTGCAAGCCATATGTATTCAAATGGGTACTGGGAGTGCTCCTTCACAATGACTAAAATGAGCAATATGAGTTTAATCTATAGCTCCAGTTTTGCTATAGCCTAGTTTTTCTTTTCAGTCTCAGCATGTGGAATTGACAAGTAGCATGTGGAAGCAACAAGAGTTTTCCCTTCTCCCAGAATGTCACTGCTGTGCCTTGCTTGCTGCACAGCTTCAAGGGCATTATAAAAATGAATAAATTAATTTAGGTGATGCTATGTATCATTTCTAGTCCAATCAGTTTTCACAGACAATTTGCATGTGAAGCAGTACAAAAACATTTCATTCTTGTTTTGCTAAAATAATTTTGAATTTTAGTCATAAATTATGAATTCTACTTAATTTTGTAATTTTTTTTTCTGCAGGGTAGTCTTTCAAGGTGCTTAAGGTTCAGCAGGATTTTTTTCCATGTTTTAGCTTTCTTTCCCAGCTAAAGAAAATGAGACCAAAAGAAACATGTAATTCATTACCAGTCTTAGGGTGAGACTCTAGAAAAGAGAGACTCCAGGGTTTAGCTGCCAGAGGAAGAAGTTTATGTAAATCAGTGAGGAAACTCAGTCTTGGAGAGAAGGTGCTCAGAAGGAAATGTAAAGAGATGAAAAGGGGCAGTATGAATTACTCATTCAGAGGAGGTCTGCAGTTACTCAAATACAACAGGAGAACAAAGATGAATACTTTAGAGTGATCTTTCAGCAAAATTGTGGGTAGGCAGCTACATTTCTTAAGAGGCATATTCAGGGTTGCATTCCAGGAAGGAGTACAGATGCCAGATAATGCAAGAAGGATGAAAAGATTGATCAGACCCAATAAGAATGGAAAACTGGAAATGCTGTTTAAGGTCAGAATAATCTTTTTTAGTAATACTTGCACTCAGTAAAAGTCTGGTGCATTGGCTGGCAGGTGAAATTTTGGGTCATCTATTGTCTAAGTGATAATGGCCTTCTCTTCCAGACATTGAAACCGCTTACTTGTTTCTGTATGACAATAAAAGTACTTTCCTGTAACATTCACTATGTCACATTCCTTACTTCATGATGATTTTTGATAAGTCATCTTAAAAAATCTTTGTTTACTATGGATTTTACTGACTTGGGGAAAATAATTTTAAATTTAGCAGACTACCTCAAGTGTACCAACCTCCCCTTTCATTCCTACCAACCTTATGTTTATAGCTATGAGTCATTCACACTGAGCAAATTCTGCATGGTCTGTATTGATTGTTGTGCTAATAAGTATTGGTTTTGGTTTTATGATTTGGCATATTTAGATTCAGTTTCCCATCTTTCCAAAAACTGAAATGAAAGTTCTACATTAATGAGATGGGTAAGCTTAAGCGGAAATGTTTTTCTTTTTTTGTATATTCATGTGCAATGGTACAACTATGAACAATTAAGAACAATTTCCTGATAACTCACAAAAAGATAAGAGTCAATAATATATTCTGAATGTATATTTTTGTGCATTCAAACACCATCAGACACTGGATAGTTAAACAGTTTTGGAAATTATTAGAATTAAAGTGATTTGAATTGACAGATTTGTATGATACTTAACAAAGGAATATTAATGTGTGTCTTTCAATAATGTCCACTCTCGTAGGGCATTCTTTTAGCCTTTGTTGTAGACTGTGTGTGTTAATTGCTTCTTAATTATGTGTAATTCCTCTGGGAAATCTATTTACTGCATACTCACCATTAGCAAATGATTCATTCCTTTCCTATAGAGAAAAAATTTCTCAATGCCTTTATTTTCCCCTACAATGTCATTATAGTACAGTCACAAAAAATTTATCATATTGAAAAGCCAGTGTAAGAAAGTGATACATACTGGAAAGAGTTATCCTAACAGAATGGAAGATGCACATTTGTCCACAGCTGAAGAAGTGGTTGGTGGTGGTATGGGAAAACTGAAAATCTTGGAAAGTTGCTCTAATAAATAACTAGCCATTTATTATAACATGGTTCTCTCTCCTAATAGGAAAACTATATGTAAACTGTTGTTCAGTGACCTGATAGGCTAAAATAAAAGCTTTACAGATTACTGAAAGACTGGGATTTCTCAATATAGTCAACCTAATTATACACTCACTATCATCCAGAATCAACCAACCATCTAGAGCTAAAGCCTAGTCACCCAGCCACCCTGTTAACTTTACAGAAAGTCTCATGATTTTTATTGCCTAGAGTTAAGTAGGATAAATCTTCTTCTTAGTACAGAAAACTTTCTATTTAGGAGTGAATATTAACAGACTAGACAAACTAATATTTTATTGCTGATGATAGTCAAATGACTTCCCTATGATTTTTTTTTTTTCTAATGGGAGCCCTGATATACCACTTTGTACCTGATCAATAAACTCCTGCAATGGAAGAAGGCTCAGTGAAGATGGGCCAAGGTGATGTGCCCAAGAACCTTAGAGAGTAATGCAAAGAAACTGACTTAATCTCAACACAAAGGGGACCAGAGGGTGACCTTTATTTTAGATAAACAACTATCAACAGCTGAGTTTATCAACTGTGATATAAATGTTTCTCCCTCAGTTCTTTAAGTGTGTATGTTTCCCTGAGTCAGCCAGATCAGCACAGGGGGAGTGAATACATGTCTCAGCTCAACATAGAGTATAAAACCTATACAACTAGTAAAATAATTTCGAAGAGAGCAAAGGGCTTGAGCTGGCTTCAACCCATGTATTCCTTCCCGCTGACTGAGGATGCCCAGCGTCATGACAGTGAGCGTATTATAGAGATGGATAATGGGAATCACATTGGAATTGCGATTGAACTGTTTATTGCACTTGCTGTATTTTGCTAATTGTAACTTTTATTTGATTGTGTTATACAGTATATTTTAAATCACTCTGCTAAATCAGAAATCCCGTGTAGCATTAACTATCTTTAAAATAAGTAAAACTGATATTAAACATTACAACCTCCACTTGTGGAATATCTCAAAGAACCTGGTTAGAGTGGGACACTGGACTCTGACACACTTAAAATGGGTAAATCTGTCAAGTAGCTTATCTCACCATTTGTCACAACCTAAAAGATTACCTGGCCTGTGGGTGTATAGAAATCACGACTGTGGGTTCATAGGATTCCATAATACACAAGGACACAGAGGCTTTTATCCTCTAAATATCTCTCCTTTATTACAGATTAGCACAAAAATCCCCCAAATCACCATTAGCAGGTATACTACCACAAAATCACCACTAGCAAGTAAATCTATGATTAATAAAGTTAATATATATATGTATATATCAAGCTATTACAAATTATGATCAGCAATCAATGGTATAGTATCAACCAAGAGTATGGCAGCAATCAATCATAGCAGCAATCAATAATATAGCAACAATCAATCGTATAGCAACAACCAAATAGATTTATACCATTACCAGCAACCAGAAACTTATAATTAATGAAACAAACTTATCAACAATGTAACAGCAGGTATACTTAAAATAGATTACTTATATGGATATGTAATACCAGTATCAGGTGAGTTAGTCAGATTTCAGAAGGGGCCAAACCATCCCAAAGGGAAGGACAAACTGATCCCAGAAGGAGACCCAACCATCCCAGAGGTGGAGGACAAATCAAACTGAACCCAGAAGCGGGATCAAAGGGGGACCAATAAAGTAACAGACAGAGTCTCACTTTAAAGATGATCCACTTCACAGAGTCTGGAGTCAGCCAGGTATCCCCCATCAGGGTCCAAGATCTCATAGAAACTTTGTGTGGAGAATTCAGCCTGTTTAGGAAAGGAAAACTACATGCAGCACATGAAGTTCTCAGAGAGAGAGGCTACATTTGGGATAAAAATTAAGTCTCTTTTATATCATGGAGACTGAGGGCATAGGACACCAGGATTTTGAACAACAAATAGATGCTGCTAATCTCTATTTTTCACCTGTAACAGTCAATAGATGATGATGTTTTCTATTCTTTCAGACCAATTTTATCTTCCTAGACTGTTTCCACTTTTTCAGATGATAAGTTGCCATTACAGTTTATTGGGTTTTATGCTTATTAATGGTATCTCAGGATGCCTCAGGTTTCTAGGTACCCAGCTCTACTTCAAAGATGCCAGCTGCACTTTTCAAGCATGTTTCTGCTTCCAAGGCCTAGTTCCCAGGCTTACATCTGCCAGGCTGGCAGGCAATTTGTCTGTCAGTATTGTTCAGCAGACGTTTTCTTCTGTTCAGTAACTTTCCCCTTCTATTATGGCTGCTCTCATCACCATTTTGTTTCTGTCTCTGCACACTGTTTTTACACTGTATAAATATTAATTTTTGCCCAGGTTCTTTGTCGAAGTTAGTCAACATATTCCACCAAAACAAATCCTTGCATGTTTTTAGAAGTTCATTCCAGTGCCACTCTCCAAATCCAGAACAGGTGAAATGGCACCAGAGGGGGTTCTTTCTACTTTAATGAATACACTCAAACCTTAGCAGATCCTAAGTCATGCTCATATTACTTAATGACATATCCTAAATCAAGAAAAATATAACTTTCTGGTAGCATAATCTGCACAGTATATCAGACACTTTGAACAGGAAAAGAAAAAGATTTTGATTCTCAGGAGTTACATGGGACCCTAATTGCCCAGGGTTACATGACCTGTAGTACAGATGCCACCAATCTGTTCTGGAAGTAGCTAGTCCTGACCCAAATAGATATGAATCACTCTATACCACATAGTATGGTGACATCTCTCCTGAGATGGATGCAGTCACCAGTGTAGATAGAGACTATAAGTAATGATTTATTTTAAAAATAGTTCCAGTAAAGTCTAAAGTAGGGCAATGGATTTGCTTGGGTGATAAAGGCCAGATCCCAGAATGCAGTTGAGTGCCTTATGTAGGAGATTGATGGAACTTAGATGTGTGATTTAAAGCTCAGCTGTTATCTGAACCCAGAAAATGCCTAGACTCCATAAGCATATCACTTTTTTGTTTTGATAGTTATACTTCTATAGGAGTCTAAAGTTACGTTTCTTTCTGTGCTGTGAAGGACTGAGATGTGCCAGGACTGGAACTTTTATTTACATTTTTTTTCATATCTAAACTTGATTAGGATGCATGAATGGTGTGTTTCCCATTGGGGGGGGAAGGGGAGGGGGAGGAAGGTGTCTCCCCCATAGGTTGGCTCTCTGAGGAGAAAAGGTAAAAAGTGTAATTAATAATTTCCAATAGATGGCTCCCGAAGTACAGAGACGATGGCAATGTTGAGTACAAATACTAGACTGATCTCATGACCACAATTTTATCATACCATAAGCCAGTGTTACACAGTACAGCAAAGTGATAACCTTCATCCACCTCCCAGAGGTGATAAATAGCACATAAATACTGATAAACAGTATATACAACAAGTAAGGTGTTACATAACACAGCTCTGAGAACAGATACAACAACTCCAAGAGAAAGTAAATCAACATTGTGACCAGCGGCTACCAAACTAATATAATAAATGCTTATAACAAATTTGTTTTACCATGCTCTGGACATATCTGTCATTACCTCAATGCTTTGAGCCCCATGCTGGGTGTCAAGAAGGACTGTCGTGGTTTAAACTCAGTCAGCAACTAAGCACCACACAGCCGTTTGCTCACCCTCCCCCCTCCCAGTGGGATGGGGGAGAGAATCAGAAAAAAAGTAAAACCTGTGGGTTGAGATAAAGACAATTTAATAGGACAAAAACGGAAGAGATAATAATAATAATAATAATAATAATAATAATAATAATAATAATAATAATAATAGAATATACAAAACAAGTGATGCACAATGCAATTGCTCACCACCCACTGACTGATGCCCAGCCAGTCCCCGAGCAGCAATCGCTGCTCCCTGGCCAACTCCCCCCAGTTTATATACTGAGCATGATGTCATATGGTATGGAATAGCCTTTTGGTCAGTTGGGGTCAGCTGCCCTGTCTGTGCCCCCCTCCCAGTTTCTTGTGCATCCAGCAGAGCATGGGAATCTGAAAAGTCCTTGACTAGTGTAAGCACTACTTAGCAACAACTAAAACATCAGTGTGTTATCAACATTATTCTCATACTAAATCCAAATCACAACACTATACCAGCTACTAGGAAGAAAATTAACTCTATCCCAGCTGAAACCAGGACACCCAACTAAGAGCTTTGGACACTTGGAGCAAAAAGGGATTCTTCTAAAGCACTGCACACACATTTGTAGGATGGTGCTCCACAGAGAAGTTATAGAAGCCAGTATCTTCTCTAGTCATGATAGTTTTGATCCACATCCTCACATAGGCTAGAACACGCTGGTACGGGATACCCAGGTTCATTTCCTGCATTATAAACTTTAACTTTTATGATTCTGGAGGGTGATCTAACCACAAAATAGAAAGCTAGCCCATAATCCCTTATTTTCGCTATGTCTGGAAGCTCTACCCCTGTCCAGAATAGAATTCAGGAATCTTTGGGCTAAAGAATTCCCCTGAATCTCCTTTCTTAGTTACCTTGTAAAGCTACTATTATAATATGCTAGTCCCTACGCTGCTCATCCTGAGCTATGTGATCTGGGTAAACCATTCTGTTAAGGCATATGACTCTTCTCATTCACCTTACTGAACACATGACAACCATATTATTGATGAAATGGAATTATGAGTTAATAAGTTTGGGATTGAATAATTTTTTTTTTAAATCAGCTGAGTGGAGAAATGGGCTGACAGGAACCTCATAAAGTTTGACAAGGGGAAGTGCGAAGTTCTGCACCAGGGAAGGAACTACCCCATGCACTAATATATGCTGGGGGCCACCAGCTGGAAAGCGGCTTGACAGAAAAGGACCCGGGGTCCTGGTGGATACCAGGTTGAATATGAGCCAGCAATGTTCCCTTACAGCGAAGAAGGCTAATGGTATCCTGGGCTGCATTAGGCAAAGGATTGCCAACAGATAAAGGCAGGCAATCCTTCCCCTCCACTCAGCACTGGTGAGGCTGTACCTGGAGTCCTGTGTCCAGTTCTGGGCTCCTCAGTACGAGAGAGACATAGACATACTGAAGAAAGTCCAATGAAGGGTCACTAAAATGATGAAGGGACTGGAGCATCACTCCTTTGAGGAAAGGCTGAGAGAGCATGGACTGTTTAGCCTAGAAAAGAGAAGACTCAGGGGCATCTTATCACATACATAAATACCTGAAGGGAGGGTACAAAGAGGACAGAGGCAGGCTCTTTTCAGTGGTGCCCAGTGACAGGACCAGAGGCAATGGGCACAAACTGAAACACATCAGTTTCTCTCTGAACATAAGGAAACACTTTTTTTTATGGTCAGGGTGACCAAGTACTGGCACAGGTTGCCCAGAGAGATTGTGGAGTTTCCTTCCTTGAGGATATTCAAAATCCATCTGGACATGGTTTGGGGCAACTGGCTATAAGTGACCCTTCTTGAGCAGGGGGGTTGGACCAGGAGATCTCCAGAGGTCCCTTCCAACTTCAAACATTCTGTGATTCTCTGAACTACTGCAAACAAATCTTAGTTTCAGAATTTGACTCCAACAGACCAACCAACGTATTTTTGTAACAGTCAGGTAACTATATAGCCATATTTTTCATATCCTCATCTTTCTCATCATCAAAAGTTCTGTTAGTGATTTTTGTGAAGCATAACATTTGATCTGTTTTGCTTTGTGTCTTCTTCTCATCATTTATCATTTAATATTGAATGTTCAGTTTTTGATATAAGAATAAGAAATTTTGGATATGAAAGCAAAAGTTGGAGTGAACTTGGTGAACATGGCTTCCTCAGTCATGAAATGTGCGTGCTGGTGTCATGTGGGGTTGTGTTGTTTAAGAGAATTGATCCCACTGTTCATGTGAACCATTACTGGACAACTGATGTACAGTACAGTCTCATGATATGACTTCCGGATTCACCTAGGGAAAAAAATTAGATCTGTAGTAACTGTAGAATTCAGTATATAAATGCTGAAGATATGGATACATTTGTGATCACATTAAGCTAAGAAGAAAAAATGGTGAGGAAAGCTTCATAGAAAGATAGTAACAAGAACAGATGACCTGTTTTTCCTCTTAGCACACTGTGTTAAAATTGTTCTGTTTATCATATCCTTATACCAAAGTTCTTTAATTTTATTTTCGTAATAAAGTGCTGCTTAGTCTGATAAGCATTTGAAAGCCACAGCTGGGTTAAGAAGAATGAGCATCCTCTTCCTTGTCCAGACAGACATACTAAGCTTCACCACAAAAAGAGATTCATGTCTCCAAGCAGTGTCTGAATTTAAAAATTCTCTTGCGGCTCTCTGTAGATCTTAACTGTACTGAAAAGGAACTAATCAGAATTAGAGAAAGTTGCATGGCTATGCAGCAGACACAGGAAAATGAAAAATCAGCTTTGTTCTTTCTTTCTAAATCAGTTTACTTCCTGTTACACAACAGTTCATCTTTTTCAATTGGAAAGTTCTTTTAGTAGAATGGGGAAAAGGTTAATGTCTAGGCATGTACACTGACCCATCATTATCCCAATACTATTCAGTACTCATTCAGTACTATATTCATCAGTAGTTTTTTAGACCACATGAGGGTCTGACACTAGACAGGTGACCAAAATTCCTGCAGAGTCAGCCCCTTTCAGCATGGTATTATCTGCAGAGTTTCATTTTTCCCTTTTCTTTTTTATTTCTCCTGGTTGGAAATGTGGTTTTTTCAACCATACTGAAAACATAAAACTATCCAAAAACACTACCAAGTATTCTGGAAGAATTGTGTAATGGGTTTATGTGGCAAGGTTTTGGTAGCAGGGTGGTCTAATGTTTGTGAGAAGACACCAGAAGCTGCTCCCATGTTGGACAGAGCCCAAAGCTGAGCCAATCAGCAACGCTGGTAGTGCCTCTGTGATAACATATTTAAGGAAGGGTAAAAAACACTGCGTAGCAGCTGTGAGAGAGAAGAGTAATAACATGTAGGAAAAACAATGATGCAGACACGAAGGTCAGTGAAGAAGGAGTGGGAGGAGGTCCTCCAGGCACCGGAGCAGAGATTCCCCTGCAGCCTGTGGTGAAGACCATGGTGACACAGGCTGTCCCCCTGCAGTCCATGGAGGACCACATTGGAGCAGATATCCACCTGCAGCCCATAAAGGACCCCATGCTGGAGCAGGTGGATATACCCTGAAAGAAGCTGCAACCTGTGGAGAGCCCACACAGGAGCAAGTTTTTTGGCAGGAACTGTGGTCCATGGTGGACCTATGCTGGAGCAGTCTGTTCCTGAAGGACTGTATCCCATGGAAAGGACCCATGCTGGAGCAGTTCTTGAAGAAATGCAGCCCATGCTAAGGACCCACATTGGAGTTTGTGAAGGACTGTATCTCATGGGAGGGACCCCACACTGGAGCAATGTTAAGAAATAACAAATAAATGGCAAAAGTGTATAATAAATGTATAAATAAGTATATACTGAATAAGTTTGCCTCACATTTTTTGACAACCTGAATTAAAAGGCATAAGTTTATTATTTTCAACTGAATCTTACTGAGCGTGATCAATAACCATATTACTTCATTGATCAAACTAACTCTACTGATAATTACACAAAGAATTTCATTATACCAGATGTAAATTCATAAAACTGTAAGGTCAAGATAAAATAAAACTGTACGATAATTGTAAGGAAAAGTAAAAGTTTGATAAAGTCATGTCATAGCAAACTCACTTTGACACTTTCTTGTTATGCTTGGTCTTTTTACCCAAAGTGAGTGGCCTGAGTCGAAGCAGTTGTTACTGCTTTCTTCAGCTGCACTTTTTAATCAGATTTCCATTGGGGAATATGTCTTGTACAGCAGGTTCTTTTTCATGTCTTAGATCTCAGAGCCCCACTTTCATCAGACTCAGAGAAAATCACAACTCCATTTCCTACAGGTTTTTGGTGATTTTTTATTTCCTTTTACAATAACTTTCACAATACTGTGAGAGAGTGAGGTGAGCTGAATAGTTCCCATTAACTCTGTTCTGGAATGATTTTGTATTTTGCATAGTTCACAAGATGTTTCTAGAGCTGGGTTTTTTGGTGGTATATTTTCAGCAAAAACTCTGAGGAGTCATCTGTTTCCTTGAGTTGGCTTAATAAAGCTTTATTTAAAAAGAGCAGAGTACCAGGGCTTTATTTAATCAATTTCTGGTTTCACCCACCAAGAGTTCATCCTTCTCAGGAATAGCTGAATGAACAAAATCTGATTCAGCATTTCTATGTTGGCTAGCTTCTGCAATTAGAGAAAACAGTTTAATAGACCTAATGTTAAAATATTTCCTTTAATTGTTTGCTTGCAATCTAGACACTTTTATATTTGCAACTCTTTACACTGAGATACCATAGTTCCTGTTACTGATTTTGCAAGATTTTAGCTAGATTAACAAGTATCTTATCTGAAGGAGAGTTTTACTGCATGTGTTGTCTTGACTAACGTGAATAATGAAGAATATGTCAAAAAATGATTTAACATGTCTGAATCAAAATTATTTTTTTTTCTAGCTGTTCAACAGCAGCAAAACCAGACTACATGAAATGTAAAGACTAATATGAAACAGGAGAAGTTTTCTAATATAGTAATTCTATCTTTTGATCTTTATCTTTTAATAATAGTTCTAACTGGATAACTGCTGAAATGTGCAAGTTTATTTTAAAATAATTTGAGTTCAAGTGCTACCAATATTTTAAAAATCCTAATAATTGGGTACTGTAATAGTACTGAGAATAAATGCATTTAATTGCTTAAATAATGTGTTATATGAGACTTTGAGTGTAAGTAAAAAAGCAAGGTATGAAACCTTGATGTTACTGAGCTCAAGCAAGTTTTACCATTTATTTCTGAAGGAAGAAGATATCACTCAAGATTCCTGTCGTGGGTGGCTTTCAAAATAAACAGCAGCATATTGACAAAAGATAAAGAATAGTATGCAATGAAACAGTGATGTTTTGTATTTGCTAGTAGTTAATTATTAGAGCTGTGTTTTGAGGGCATCAGGAACTTATTTAAAGTATTAAATTGCCTACAAACCTTATTAGGAGGTTCAAAAACTGGAAAAAAAACCCACCCCAAAATAGTAGCCCAGCACACTAAGATAAAAAAAAGTGCCTTAAGCATTCAAGTAAGCAGTCCTGATGGTGTTCAGTGAAGCCGAAAGACAAAATCTGTTTATGGCTTCAGGACATCAAGTCAAAGAAATATGTATCCACAGTGATGATAGGAAGGGGGAAGCGACTCAGTGGTGTGTCTGCTGTTTGACTGGGAATGTTAACGTTATGTTGGCCTCTGCTGCAGGGAGAGCTGGATCCCTCCTCACCCCACAAGTCGTTCTATTTCTGTTTGTGTGCTTAACCAATGTCTCAGCCAGAAGTGCTGTCCTCTCTCATCTATTAGAAAAATAGTGTAACCATCCAGCTACAGATAGCAATGAAGGTGAAGGTGGAAGGCAGTTTAAGTAGAAAGAGGAATTTAAGTTCTCATGTGAAAACAGAAACAATGCACAAGGGAAGAAAAGTCGTTGTTATGAAGAAAGCATACAGATGACTATCTAGATCAGCTGCTACAGTACAAAATAGAAACCTGGATTTTAGCCTTGTTTTACAAAGTTGCTTATACATTTTATAATAAACAGTTGATAGACAAAATGGTACTTTTTTTGTAGCCTAGTGAATATTACTTACTTTAAATGCTACATTTACTGTTGGATTTGAAGAGATTATTTGGGTAGTAGTGCCTGTTTGGCTCTTCGCTGGAAGTAACCAGTAGTGGAAGAACCACAAATGATGGGCTATGAATTGCATTGCAAAGCGAGAACTGATGTGTGGGAGATTAGAATGCTATGATCCATGTTCACATGCAGAATCATAACAGCATTTATTCTCATCTTCTGTGATGTACTACTGCCCTTGCTTTTGTAAGAAAGATGAACAGCAAGAAAAGTTCAGAACAGTTGCAGTCATGGTCAAGCTCATTTGTTCCAATTGCCACTTCTAGTCCATGACTCTTGCTTAAGTTTAGTCTTTGCTACTTGCATTATTAACTTTTCTTTCTCTGGTCTAGGAAATCACAGGAAACTTCCTTCAAAGCTGATGCCAGCATTGAGGAATCATCAACCTGTCATTGTTATACTGAAAGACCATCAGTTTTTTCCTAAGAAATTAAGAACTGTCTGCCAAAAATCACTGGCAGCTAAAGGATTTCTAGGCTTATTACAAATTTCTTCAGACTGATACATTGTGCTTTAAAAGCATGGACACCTTAGGTTACGCATTGCCTTCTTTTTTTCTTTGGAACAGCACATTAAGCAATTCAGTTCAAATACTGTGTCATTTTAATTGGAGCAGGAGAGCAATTAATTTTCAATGGCAAAATGTCAAGTGCTTCCTTTGCCTCATCAAAGCAAATTTGTCAGGAAAAGACTATCATCTCATATAAATAACAATCAGTGCAATTAATTTGTATGTTTCAATTAGCTCATGATCTAATTATCCCATGGTCTAAGGATAACAGCTAAGGACTTCAAAGAGAAAAAAATGTTTCTCTTGTCTGCATTGGTGTTCTCTATATTGTTGACTCAGAACCATATTCTTGAATAAATCCTCTGTGATAGTTTGTTGAACTTTACAACTTCATTTCGAACCAACTTTCAACTTAGTTATACTGTGAACCTCAAACCTCAGTGCTACTAAACTGCCAGAGGAATTAAAGCTAGCTCAAGTGATAGAAGAAAGACAGATGTTCCATGAAGTGATAATTATATTTAAATTATTAATGTATTGAGACTAAATCTCAAAGACCTCCTAGCACATTAAGAGAAGTAAATAAAAACTGAAATTAGGCAGAAAGGGATAGAGCCAACAGAAGACTTACGTATCTGCAATGTAGTGGCTGCTTTTTTGAGATGTTAAAGTCCCACCTTTAGTATAACAGCATGCTATTTGGAACAGGAAGAGAATTTCAGATCTGTTTTCAGTTTGATGGGATTCCAGGCTCTGCCTGGAAGACTTGTTTTGGTACTTTACCTATAGAGGGAATACTTTAACTGTTTCTGAGGTCAGAAATGGATCCCTGGCTCCTTTACTTTTCAACTAATTTCAAATAACTACTAGGAAAATCCTACAGAGCTCTGCTTCGAACTCTTTTTGCACAATAAAGCTGAAATGTGTTTCTCTTGCTAATAGCAGCCAATAAATTGATGGTGTTTTCAAAATATGTCTTGTTTTTAACCTTTTACCATTTCTTAAAATAAAGCTTCAACAAAAATGGATGACTACATTGTAATGCAGAATAGTATCTATTAATGTTGGTTAGAAAAGCAAAATGTGATCCTACAAGCAAAAAAATGTTTATTGCTAAAGACAGTATTTGACTCAGAATGCTAGAATTCTTAATGGAATTAGAATTCATGTTAATCAAAACAAATATTATCATTTCATTATAAAATTAAAGTATGTCTTCTGCCTTGTAACGTCTTGTACCTTTTTTCTTCTTCTTTTTTAACTTTTCTTTTCATACCTTAGGAAAAGAGCAAAGGTTTGTGGGACATGAATAAAAGAAAAACTGTCAGAATTCTTCCCTGACAACTTTCTTTGTTAACTGGTAAAAAGTGAGTCTTTCTTCCCCCATGGTAAATCCCAGTCTTCCTCAAGATGAGGAGTGGAATAAGCTATCCTGGTCAGTATGGTACAGAAGTTTTCCTACTAAACATCTCTTTTGTGAATTACTCTTGCTGCCATCTCCCAGAAGTGGGGCAGACTTTTATATGGGCTGTACATACAGTTCATAGTTGTCTCCATTGATCCCTATGTTGATTCTCAGAGAAAGGAGTGGAAAAAAGAATAGAAGTACTTACATTTCATATTCATATCATGCTGCCTGTGTCTCTGAAAGTAGTGAAGCTCAGATGATCATTTTTGATACTAAGACTGCAGGCAGACTGACATTACTAAAACATAAAAGTAGAGGCGTTTCATCGAACTGCAGTAGCTTATGATTTGATTCTGGTCATGACTGTCGTTGGATAAAATACAGAAATTCCACCTGAATATATATCAAACATAGCTCTCTACTCTCCCAAATTAGTACTGTTTTTACCAAGTTAGATTGTTAACGATCCTTCTTGCATCTCCTCTAATATCCAACTAATTGTTTTTATTCAGTGTAATTTATTTTTTTTAATGTAGACAACATCAACAGAAAAAGAGATGCTATTGTTCATGGTAGAACAGCATATAGCTCTGGTTGTAACATTTTCTTGAGAGTTTGGAATTCAAACTGTTTTATGAAAACACTGGAACAGGAATGTCTTATATATCACACTAGTGTGTTATTTGTTAAAGCTTTTTTCCAAAAGCAGACTCTCTATTGTCTTATGAAAGAAAATATTAAACCTCCTTTGCTGCAGTCTTGCAAACTCCCTAAACGAGGAAAAGCCCGTGGGCTGTGATTTCTGTGCTGAAATAGCTTTTCCCTGGAGCCCAGGTCTTTGGGCATCTGTGAAGGGTTGATCTGGAGACACTGCTCCCTTTACAGAGTCTCCTACTGGCTGCTTCAGGCAATTATAGGCCGATTGCTCTAAATTCTGCCATTCTGAGTCATTTAATTCTTCAGTGCATTAGACTAGGAGCTCAGGCACTCCCAACTAGCCAGATTTTGCTTTGGGACTCACATATGTAAAAGCTACATTGTGTGATACTTAGGATCACAATGACTTAATTGTTTGTTGTATCTAGTCCCAAGTAATCAGTAGTCTTTGCTATTTTTTCTGATTACGTGAATGACTGCACTACTTCTCTTCATTTCACACTAGTCCAAAATATTCCCCATGTTACGTATGGATTATCCTGTTTCTCAGAATAGTTGTCACTTCTGTGAGGTTTCTGGTTCCTTTCAGGATGATTTTAAGGAAGTATATTTTATGCCTTGCTGATTCTTCTGTTTAAATTATTCTATAGCTTTAGTAAGGTTCTCCCTAGACCCATTATTTTGAGTCACCTTTTTGTTTAAAGAATTTTCTCCCCAGGTGGTTTTCCTCAAGGTCTTGTTGCTATAGTTATGCAGCCTCAGTCAGATACAAGCTGAGTATTTTGGCTATTTTTGAGAGTTATGTAGTGGAGAATACGTTGTAGTCTAGAAGAAAATATTTTCAGTGGTCCACAACATTAAAAAGAAAGCAGCAGAAGTATTTTATTAGAACACAGATACTCTAACTCCACAAATTAAGTCAGTTTGCAACTCAGCTCAGAAGCCTTTAATTCCCAGCTGGCAGCAGTTTTTAAAATCATGACAGATCTTTATAGTCCCTGCCATAAACACCTGACTGTTCTTTAACTTCACTCTGGCATTCCTAGACTTTCAAATTCAGTTTGAAATTAGTAATTCATGGACATTATAGTAAAATTTTATATTTTTCCTTGTCATTTTCTTGTTTTCCAGGAAATCAAATGGTTGGACTTCAACTGCATTATTGCCTTATTAGGAGAGGATAATTAGATAAAAAGGTCCTGTTAGTCATCTGTAGTTGTACTGTATTTTTATTTCCAGCATGCCAGCATTAGAGTTTCTAAAAAGTGAGCAGGTGTTGCAACTTTCTAGGTTTTATCCTGATATTTAATTAAAATCAGAGCTCTTTAAGAAAGTCTGGCTCTGATTGAAGGTATAGAGCAACTGAAAATCTGGCCCATATTACTATTAAGGTTTTCAGCAAAGGAAGACAAAGAATTCGATCAATTTTATTATGTTATTATTGCTATTATATTAGAAGTCCCGGCAAAAGCATCTATTTTTGTATTCTGCAGTTCCAAGCAAATACTTTTAATCCCTGTCTTAAATTGCTGCTACCACTACACACACACACGCACACACACAGAACCACGCAAACTGCTTCTTCTCTAATTCTTCACTAAATATAAAAAGACTACATCTATGTCACAAAAACTCAGAGAGCTTTACAAGTTGCAGTATATGTCCTGGCTGTGTCGTGAATTCATGTGCTTTCCCTTTCTCTCCATACTCTGATTTCTCTGAGCACTGAGTGAAATGAAGGATCACTGTTCATCAGATGCCGCGTCCAAACTTTTAGGGTATCAGGAGCTCAAGGAACACCACAGAATTGAAATCCTCTACAGCTGAGACACAGCTTAAAATATCCTTGAAAGAGTGTCTGCTTATCTGAAGATCACTCTCTCCTCTCCCACTAACCTCTCTTAGAAAAATATAATGACAGGCTCCAAGACCTTAATCATTGTCTACAGTCATTTTGTAACAAGGAAAATACAGGATTAAAAAGTGTATCTTCTGTTGTGGAATCCAGTGCTGTCTAATATCATACAATCGTCTTAAAATTATTTAGATTTTTGTTCCCTCTATTCTGATGTGAAAGCTAGGTTCTAAAATATCAGCTTTCTGAGGGTTAAAGACTAAACTTATTAATGTCCAGTTTGTGTCCATTTACTTTAGTGCTAACATTGCCCACTGCCTGACATACCTTTTTTAGGAGTGAACAGAATTATCCCCCTCAGTCCTCCTTCTATTAGATTACACTAGCATTTTATTTTCTCATCCTGAAAGAATGGAGTCCCTTTTCCTTATACATTCTGTTTTTAGAATGTAGGTGACCTGAATTGCCCATAATAATTTAAGTGCCATCCCACTAGGTGAGATATATTGAAGCAAAGGTAGACATTTATATTACTGTCTCTGCCAGAAATATCTCACCTCATATATTCTAAAATTAAGGTTTTTTTTTTTCATGGCTGCATCACTTTAATGGGTTATGGTCATTCTGCTCTTAAGTACATTAGGATTGCTGTATCTCTTTATTTCAAACTGAAGGGGAATGCCCCTTTAATTTGGCTAATTTTACCATATTGAATTTTCATGTAGTTAGTCCATGGTTCTGTTTTATACTATTCTGTTATCTACTGAACAAATGGATCTCAATTTCAAGATAGGGTTGCAAGTGTATGTGAAATCAAAATGATATGTGGAATCTAAGGGTACGTGGTCACCTGTATGGTAAGGATCTCTGGTTTGTGAGAATAGGTAACAATGATTCAGCATAAAAAAACCCCAAATATGAGACAGGAAAATAGGTTAAACACACAGGTACACAAACCCTAGGAAGCAAAGGATAATGGTCACAACACCAAGACCAGAACTGTTAGGTCACTGACTGATGGGCCTTTGAAGGAACCCCTCAGGTGTAGCCTCAGAGACGCTCATTCTGAACTTTGTAGCTGTTTAAGAAAGGGGGAAACAAGATTTTCACAGGCCTCTAGGGAAAGGCAGACTTATCCTGGGATATCTGAAGGGGCTTGTGGGATTATGTAAAACTTATTATGGGAATGTAGAAAACTTGTAATGGGATGTTTAGGGAAAGCACCAGATGCATGGGTGTGCTTTGCTGGCTGGCCTAGCTGGCCATCAAGCTTGACTAGCCAGTGAGTAGGAGAAGACCTGTGTCTGGAAATACCCAAGGTCTGAGAAGCTGACCAGGGAAAGGGCCCAGGGTCTTTCCACGGGCATTAGACAGGTTTAGAGCCCATGCTAATATCTGAGGGATCCATGAATGTGGTGTAGTTGTGCATCTCTATACAGTGTGTGTGTGTGTTTTTGTGTGGAACACATTATGGAACACCAATCCTGACCAACCAGGGAGGAGGAACAAGTCTGGGCAGTCCATGTTCACGTTTCTGTGAGTGCCATTGGTGTTTGCATTAGATGTTTGCAAGCATGTAAAGCTCTGCTTGCCCTGATATGTGTGGTTGACTGTGCTCATGTATGTGTGTATCTGCATCTCTGGAACATCTGCTGGAGCGACAAACAGGAGCAGCAGCAAACAAACTGAGAGAAGAAATATTCTGGGTCTTAAGTCCAGCTGACTCAGCTGACTCAGCTTCCCTTAAAAATGGCATCATGCAATCCAAGCAGCAGATCATTCCCAAGACAGCCTCATTATGACTGCTAGGAGACAATGTATTTTTCTTAAATATTTACCTCTTCCTTCCCACTGTGCTTTGACACTTCTTAAAGATCACAGCCGTTCTCTTGTGATTTGCACAAAATTTATACGTATTAAAACTACTTCATAAAAATATTAGATATAGTACATGCAAATACCTACTGGATGTAAACATACACTTTATATTTGTAATTTTAGCTTAGAGCTGCCACAAATTGTCAAATATTCTTTTGTTGTTCTCAAAGAGTAGATACTAAAATCATATCTTTGGAAATACACACCGCAAAGCACTAAACGAGGATTTCCAAACATTCTGGCTGACCAGCATTTTATTATTATTAAATCGTGAAACTAAATGAAAATAATCCCAGAACTGACAAACAATAGAACATCCACTGTTCTTTGCATTACTAAGTACCAATGTGCCCAAAGTGCACACAGTGAAAACTGAAGCAATACTAAATTAATTTTTGTACTTAAGAGGAAGTAAAAATTGCAATTATGCATCAAGCTGCGTAACGAAAAGAGAAGACAATTCAACATTAATTTGACCTGAAATGCAGCCACCTTGCTTTCTAATGATCTGAGAGACCATTTTAAATCTGAATATCAAAGACCAACACCCGGATACTCACAGAAAAATCACAAGACATCATATTCTCTTTTGAGGTAAATGATTAAAAGATATGAGAAAATTATGACTCTGTGTTGAAAGAAAATATAGGAAATATAGGTATTTCTGAACACCTGTGAGAATAAACATTTGTGCTTGTATAAAGTATGCCTTAGGATTGATAAGTACATCCAAGAAGTTAGACTGAATATATAAGACATGCTAGAGCTTTTTTGGAAATAGGAAATTGTGTCCAAGGCTAGATAATGTTAACATATCTAATGTTAGCATATCTAAACTATGAAATGTCTGACTGATATTTTGTACTTGTTTCACACAGAGTATGCTTGTCAGCCACAATGGGGACTTCTCACAAAATTAAGTTTCATCATACCAAAAATTTAAAGTAAATACTTAAAAACTCTCAGTAGTTAAAAGAATTTGTACCATTTTTTGTTTTGTTTTTAAGTTATATTTGCAAATACAATTATATTTTCTATGGCTAAGTATTTTCTTCATAAGCAAAATCTAGCTTAAAAAAGGGAAAGTTGTAAGCCTTCAGTGCTGTTTGAAATTTGTTGCATTGAAAATGTAAAAAAACCCCTAGTCAACTACTTAACTCTTTGGTGCTTTTTGGTATATAAATCTCTATGGCATATAAAACTCTTTGCTTTTATGTCACTAAGACATAATACCAAATGTCTCAGTGACATTTGGTATTATGCCAGAAACATGGCACATGGCACTTTAAAAGCACTTTTTTTTTCACCACTTATTTCCCCTGTGTCAGCTATGCTAAGGTTTCCCATTAACGTCCACTTTAAATCAGTGGACCACTTCAGTAAATATAGACTATTCAGTGGTAAAACAGATTTACTCTGTCTGGATGTTGCCAGAATATGTAGCAGAAGTCAAGTGCCTATATAATAAGTGAGCTCATGAGATGGTGTCTCCATTTTATTTAGTATAGGAAACTCATCATTCACTGTAATTAAAATGGTTAGTGTTACACTGCTGATACATAAAATCCAAGGAGTTTGCAATGCAAAATTAGATGGGGAAAATATCTCAGAACAACTGTATGAGACCAAATTACAACACAAATCTATTCATGTTTTTCTCCTATTAAAACAGAATAAATAAAATAGGAGTTTGTTTGCATTCTGCAGTGCAAAGACAATAATAAAAAAAGTCTGTATAAAAATGGCTACTTCTTAGTTAACAAAGCCATTTTTTTTTTACTTCTGTGACATAGCCCTTTATTTCAGGTCTACCAAGTATCCCTATTGCTCTATTTTTTTTAGCTCATCTCTGCTTATTACCATATCTCTACTGACCACAGTGACAATGAAGGAAAGATAGTATCTTTTTTTGTCCTTGTCCCTCTTTGGTTACAAGACAGTAATTATTCAGTTTCTACTTCCCCAGACCATGATCTACAACTCTGCTCTTTTTTTGGTCAGTAAGGTTCAGGAGACTCTCAAATTCTTTTCTCATTTTAGGGAAATATTCAACCAGTGGCTATGCATGTATATGTTTACTATAAATATAGATAGCAAACATATATGCATATATAATACAATTTCTGTGCTTGTCACACCTCTGCCCCTACAAACGAAGTACAAATGTGGGACATAAAACTGGGTTAATATGTAACTTGTAGCTCCAGAGTATAATGGAGACAACAAACGCACCTAACCAGAACATTTTCAAAAAAAATAACCTTCTTTGAGAAATGTGTTAGCAAAGTAGCAATTTGGTTCTAATGAAATCTAAACAAAGAAAGAAGTTGCAAATTGTGAGTTTGCACCTTTCCAAAGAGTTTCCTATCTCCCACATTAATGACAAGACTCACCTGAAAGAAAATCCTGGCCCTGCATTGAAGGTGTATTATTGTGTATCAACAATGAGGTGTTGGTGTGGCCATGAAAAAAGTAAACATGAAGGAGTGTGGCTCTGTGACCTGGTATGAGTGCACTGCTCTGAGACAGAAAACATTGGTTTAGGAGCTGTAGGCTGTTCTCAAGTCTTCCTGTGCACTTGCACTAAAAAACAAGGGGACGAAAAGAAGAAAAAGAAAAAAAGGAAAAAAAAAGGAAATAAAAGGTAGAGTAAGAAAAAATAAATAGAAAACAAATAAACAAACAAACAAACAAACAAAAACCAGATGAGCAGCAAGTATGCCCTCATAGATTTCCTGTTGTTCTGTTTTGGTTGCCTCTGTTCAGGGGACAGGCTATTATGAATATCATTCCCATACGCCCATTTCCCCATATGCCCTGTGAAGGTAATGTAGCTGTTTTACTCACTTTTATGAGTCTGAAAGACTTACGAATGGAGTACCTGTAAATTAGGAATCTATAAGTGAATTAATCTTATATATGAAATGAATACATGAAATGAAACACACATCCTTTTTCAATAAATGATACACATAAAAAGTAAGTCATTAATTAGGACAAACAAAACCTCTGAAATTCTAAAGTAATGCTAATGTTTATATTATTCAATGAGGGGAAAAGCTGGCTCCTTTTCTTTTCTTTTGTCATCATATACTGTGATAAGCTTCACCTTGCATTTTCAAACTCCTTTTTTTGTACCTAAAATCTAGACTCAGTACTAATTTGGGACCATTTTTTATTCAGAACACCTTTCTGTAGCAGCTAGAGTTATAAAGAGGTAAATAATAGTGTTATTTCTGCAAAGACATTTTGCTTCCCAAACATTAATTCTCTTGATCTTATTTTCATAACCATTACAGAGCAATCTAATTCCATACATTTAAACTTAGATTAGATTTTGGAATCCTCAGTTTTTCAATACATTGTAAAGAATTTTAGCATATGCTTCATAATTTAAGTCAGACATCCTTAGGTAATGAAAACAGGAAGGAAACACACAAAAAAACAAGGTAAGTTGTCTCACATGAAACAAGACTCTCCAAAATTTCTGATCTCCTTTTTTTTCCATTTTGTTCCCTAAGTAGAAGAAGGAAGAGGAAGAGGAAGAGGAAGAGGAAGAGGAAGAGGAAGAGGATAGAAAAGAGTAGTGCAGTTGCATGTGATTAATGACTTGGTGAAGAGAAAATCTCAGATGTTATGATCCTCTGTGAAGTTTACTGTAACACATTTTAGGGTCCAATCTAGTCTTAATAAACAGATAAACAGAAGTCTAAATTCAATTGAATGAATTATTTTAGAATAAGACTCTTTCATTACGAGGACATTACTATTTTCTGTCTTCCCCCCCCCCACACACAATACATTAAACACAGTGTAACATACTACAGAAAAATTAGAAACTACACTAATTTTTTCTGTTTCTAAATTGAATGTGTATTCAATACTTTTTTTTGTAATGTTAAATGGTTTTAGTCAGTTCTATTTTATCATGAACCTTTTTTTTTCCTTTCAAACAATATTCCTTTTTAACAAATGCAAGCCTCTACATTTTTATTTTATTTTTAGAAATGGGAAACAATATTTTGGAAACAATTTCTGGGGTACTATTAAAAAGCCTTTTACTGAAAAAATATGATTAAATGGCTTTGCTTGTCATGAATAAGACAATTAGAACCTCTCTAAAATCCTAAGAACAGCTATGCCAAGGTGAAACATTTTTTTCCCCCAAGGAGAAACCTTCAGTGCTTCCTATAGACTCAGCATTTGTCTTAAACTGTGATTAATGAAAGCACTGTACATTCAACCCTTTATGGTCTAGTAGGCTTACCATAATGAACATCCTATATACACCGTGAAAAACATCTTGTTTTCACTACTATAGTTGTATTAGTATAGTGCAAGAATGGTTATGAGATTTCAAATGCATATGTTATAACATATTTTCAGTTAGCTAAGTAGCTATAACACTTTAAGTTCCACTGCCTGCTCTCCCATATCTTCCTCAACTTTTGTTAGTGTCTCCCTGTTAGAAACTTTTACCTTTATAACAGACAGGGAGGAAATGAGATGAGCCACTCTGGTGCAAATTTTAGGAATTTATTTTAAAAAATAGCTGACGATGATGGGGTGTAGTATAAGCTGATGGACTTTGCACTGGATTGACTGTGATGACGGAATACCTGCCAGGAGAGAGTGAGGGATGGAGACCACCAGCAGTTATCTAGAAAAATAGAAGGGAAGTGTAACTTGCTCATTTATAACAGCTGGATTTGTAAGAGTGTATGTGTCAAAGCCTTAATGGAAAGGAGAGTAACAGGCAACAAGTTCAAAGCTAAAAGGCTGCCTTGTTAAATGAAGGGTCAGAGTTATCTTATCCAGCTAAAGATATTTAAGATAATTAAATATGAACTAGTAACCCTAGATTCCCTTTATAGCTAATGGAAAGAATTAGGTGTGCCTATTTTATGCTGAGAAGATTTTTCTTTTGGGATTTTCCTGTTTATTAATCTGTTATATGGAATGCCTTAAGGTTAACAACTTAGATTTAAATAGTTAACTTTTAGGCCCTGAATTACAGCAAAATATCAGCCAAAATTATTTTAAAAATCCTATCTAGATTTAAAAGAAAGTAAGATTTCTTTTCAAAAGACTTAGCTTCACTAGTTGATTGTGCATGGAGTTTGGAATTCTAAGCAAAAACATCTTCCTATATCTTGAGGTTCTTCTACTAAAGTAGGAATCTTGTAGTCACTCCAATACAGTGAAATAAATAACTAAGTCATTTAGTATAGCATGAATCTGTAATTTATAGTGAGAATTTTCTCCTGCTGAAGTCTGTTGGAAGAAAAATGTAAGGAATATGTGTCCATGGAAACTACTGCAATGTTATCTGATTTGCAGTGTTGATCTTGAAGGGATCAGTAACAACTCACTTGTTTAAAAAAAAAACAAACCCCCCAAAACCACCAAACCCCCCAAAGACCCAGATTTACCTTTATTCCCTTGTTATGAAGTGTAATGTTCCCTAAAAGGAACTCCAGTCCTGACCTGAGTGACAAATGTAGACTTCACAAACTTGGGTCCACTGTTTCTGCACTAACAAATAGATAGAGTCAGTAACCTTCGCCACATCATTGCTTTAAAGAGTCATAGAATCATTCAGGTTGGAAAAGATCCTTAAGATCATCGAGTTGTCAAACTATATTTGTTTTCTCCTTTTACCACCTGTAGTTTTCAAGCCTATGAAGTCAATCCCTCTTTTAAAAAAGCAATCTGAAAAATCTTCATTAGCATGCAACAGCTTCTACAACCAGGTAAGAAGTCAGGGCACCCTGGGAAAATCAGATCAAAACCTGAGAAAGTTAAACTGTTTCTGCTATTTCTGTGGTGTTAAATAAGTTTCCTTGGTAATGAGGGAGTTTCTCATGGTTTAACTTTTGCATCTGTAATTGTTGTGCCCTGAGATGAGTGTAGATGGTACAAGTATCTGAATATATCTGAATTATTTGACTATTCCACTATTAATGAAAAGGTGATAGATCTAGAATTTATCCCTAAGGAAACTGACAAAGGTATAAGTTACTTACATTTGGGAAAAAACTGCTTCACCAGATATCTTACTAACAATTCTTCTGAGATTTATATAAAAGATTGGGACCTACATGTAAGATAGGACTGCACAATCTTTATAACAGGATACTCTTGCCTGTAAACCCTAAAAGGTCACAGAAACACAGCAATGCTCACCTATTAGCGTATTTCCCATTGAAGATCATATGATACCAGCAAAATTAGACTGACAGGCCCAGTACTGTCAGTAGTTTATAGTATTATTCTGATATTTTATGATAGAATTATTATCATTAATGAATCAAGCCCTGCAGGGTACTGAGTCACAAAAAGGTTTCAAAAAAATCCCAGAGGTTTCAATCAGTATTGCCATCACTTAACAGTGCCTTTTGGTTTTACAATGTATTCATTGTATACATACACCTTGCATACAGTATGCTCTCTGCAAACAAAATTTGCCAAGAAAGCTATCCTGTTCAATAGAATTGTAGGAATGGACTTCAAAGAAGGAGATAGTTATTTTGTTTGCTGTAGTTTATATTTAAGTTCAACAATAAGAACTACAGTATAAACAACTTTACCCCAGGTGAAATGTTGTCATTTTGGCTGTGTTTGACTTCTAAGACTAACCTGTTAAACCCCAAAAAATTCTGGAGAAATACAAATATATTTACTCAGCCCTTGGAAAGCAAGACTAACAGCTTTCATACTTTCTAACTACTAATAGTTCTGAAATCTACGTTTAACAATTTATTTGAAAGCTTACATCTAAAGGTATATCATCTTGCTCTTAGCAAAAAAAAAAACGTTGCAGGAAAATATGTTAGTGGACACATGCAGGGAGGGTCTCTGGCTGTGTCATAATAAATAAATGAAACAAAATTGTTCAAATGTTCTTTTTCACATTAAGTTTAGAAAGTTCTTCACACACTTGTGCCAGAAACATAGTCAAGGTAGACTACAATGTGGTTGTGTTTTGTATTAATTCAGGGCTCCTATTTTTCCTCCTCCAAGGAGTGAAACTCCTAGGTTGTACTCTCAAGCCCAGGTGGACAGCCTGGGAACAGCCTCTCTGGTGTTTTGTGTACACCTGTAAGAAAGCTGAGAAAGAAGAGTCAGGCTGATCCCACTTAAGCTCTATAGACAGTTAAGGACCTGACCAAGCATCCCAATGGAAGTACAGACAGATGAGTCTACTGATGTACACACTCACTAAAAGGAGTAAGTAGTTCAGTCAGAAACTAAGAGTCCATGAGAGACACTGAATGTGCATAAGTCAAACTGATAGACTGTTGTATAGCCTTGAGCATAAACAGGAGAGAGAGATATTGTTTCTGCTGGCATTGTATTCTTTGGGAGTAGCATAGAGTGGCTCTCGTTTTCAGAAGGGGATAAAATTTTTTTTTTCCACTGCATCTTCTCCTATTTTTGCTTAAAAATAACTTACACTTATTTTCAGAAGCAAGAACAGGTTCATTTTTTTTAAGTTATGTAGCAGTTCACTTAACTGAAATGATACAAACAATTCTTATGATGTTGCATTTGTCCTTTTTCTTACAGTAAATAATGAAATTATGTTTAAGTGGCTTAAACAGTTGCAGGGCCTCTAAATGCATGTCTTTCCCCTGTACTTACTACCATTAAGATCAGAATAAGATTATTTTATTTTGCAGAGCTTTAGTTACTTAGAATTGCTGTAATTTTCCTCTTCAACCCAATTTAACTTTCATTAAAGTAGATAGGAGATTTTATTTTGTTCTTGTTTTTAGTAGGAGGAAAACCAGGTCTTTTTCATTTCATGATTTTCTCTCTCTTGACCCTTTTTTTTCCCCAGTGTTATGCTCAAGATGTTCATATTCCTTTTGCTTGCCCACTGTTGTGTGCAGCTAGCTGAATTTGGACATGTACTGTTAAATCATACTTAAGTCCCCTTCTAGTTGGATTAGAAGTTAGTTGACATTTAAAGAAATATATTTTAAAAATAGTAACTTCAACATTTCCCTTGACACAATTGCAAACAATGTAATAGCTTAAGTACTGATTTTAACTACTCTTTGTAACTCCCTGCTGTTTACTTTTTACATTTTGCTTTTTAAAACATGTAGGTTTTGAAGCATGATTAAAAAATTACAAACCACTTATTCAAAGTTTTTGTAAAAAGCAATTTTAATATTTTAAAGTGTGTTAGCTTGGATGGTTATAAAGCATTTTCATAGAAAACATATTTAAATTAGAGCAAACATTTCTAAAATGAAATAACCATTAAACAATTCATTCTTCCAAATTTCATTCTACTGTTATACAACTGAATTCATTTTCATACACAATGAGTGGTGAATAAAGAGATTCATAATTTTGTACGTTATGACCTGAACTGTGTTAACATTATGTTCACTGAATGTCATGCAAAACACATAATGAAGTAGTAATACTGGCAAAGTGCAGCTGGCTCTGTTAAAAACACCTTTCTCTAGAGAGAGGAAGAAAATATATATCAGAATTGAATGAAGAGGGAGGACAGATGTAAGTCACTAGCTGAGCAACCTGCAAAATCCATTATTTCTATAGTGCTATAAAGTTTATGTGCACAGCCTTAAGAAGAAAAAAAATATAGTAAGAACTATCTATTTTCTTCAGGTCCTTTCTTATTTCTGGTCTAAAGGACCAAATGTTTGTTCAATTGGTTGTTGCTACTGTCCAAGCATAAAATCTTGTTTGCCTTGTTAATTACATGAAAGATAATTACTGAAAAAAGCATTTAGATCATGGCTTATAATAATTTATAAGCTCCCAAGAGCTACACCAAACTGCAATATTTTGTACCTGTATAACACCTGATATATGCAGGTATGCTTATATGCTTTCCAGTCTTTTTAAATGAAGGTTTGCTTCAGAAGCTGATGTAACAAGATAGGGCGCTTGGGTGTGATCGTCTAGAACTATATGTTTTATTAACAAGAGTCTTTCCAACATTTTGATGTTAAGGGAAACCTATAGATCGTTTCAGTTCAAGCAGGATCAGTAGGAAATTTCTGGCACAGATAATATCAGATTTTTCATTAATACCTTGTAATGTTCTGTCAGAAAAAAAAAAAAAAAGCTTTATCTGATTCCTACTCTTTAGAGTATTTGCAAACTAGGCCAAATGAACTATCACATCACCTACAAGTACTTGTGTGTATTTTCCTGTGTTCATTTTCAGTTTATTTTGATAAATTATTTTCATTATTGTCATGAACCTCTTTGAAGACTGCATCATTTAGCAAGTATATGTTTGCTGTGAGTGAGGCACAAGATATTTGACCTGAGATACAGTTATAGGAAACATTTGCTTGCTGACTTCAGCATTAAAATATTAATTGCATTTTTGTGATAATTCAGATGACCTTCTGGGAACAAGGAAGCAATTTGACTGGAAAGGAGAATTTCGTGTGTCAGTGCAAAGGGAATCTAACATTTACACAGAGCCTTAAAGCTGGAACGTTATCAGATGGCTATAAGGACATATTGATGACGGATGAAACATGGAAGTGTAATCTGATGTGTACTAACAGTGCAGCATCTCTGATGCTGAGGGCAGCCTACTGAATCTACTGGCAAGATCAACTATTCCTAGCATCTGTTTCAAACTCTGTTTAAACCTAAAAGGAAAAGAAATGTCAGTAGTTTAGGACAGCAGGCTATGTAGCTCACAGATGGGGGAATGACTCAGTGAGAGTTTTTATGTATGTACTTTTGTATATCTGCTTTTCACAGTGTTTGCAACACTTGAGAAATCTCTCGAACACAAAGTATGTCTTGGTCAGCTAATACATGGTCAGTGAGGAGAAAAATGGACTAGAATATGGTTCAACAAAATATCTGCTGCTGTCCACAAAGAAATCTTCTAACATCCTTCTTATTTTATACATACTAGATAACATGGAAATAAAAAAATGTTTACATCACCCCCTCTAAACATTCTCTGGCCATCAAAGCTCATCTTTGTCACACTGAGGGCAGAATATATTTGAAAGATCTGATACCTTTCACACATATAATGGCCCAGAATAGATTTTGTGGTCTATTCTGCCCCCTTTGTGATACTTACAGTTTGCAAGGGCTAGAAACACAAGCGTCAGCTCCTTTCTCAGGAGTGTGAATTAGCTGATGGAACAGAAAAAACACTTGCTGTTCTTCAACCTTGAGGTGGTACAGCTGTGGGACTGCTATGGGACTTCTGTGGTGAAACAGGAAAGTAGTAGGGATGATTTCAATACCACTTCAGCCATGGCATATCTACCCTTTGAGTGTGCTAGCGATGCCAGCTACAGATCACAAATCAAGCCACATATTGTTTACAGATAGGAAGAAAGGCAGAAGTGCTGCACTAAGAAATGAGAAGCTGGCACTGTGGAAGAAGACTGTGAAGAGGAGGATGCTGAGTTTCTTGCATGCAATGTATGACATTTTGCACCTCCACCTTAAGTTGAGTCCTTTTCATTTTGTTGGAAAAGACCTCTGCCAGGAAGAACGCTTCTGAACAAAATTTGCACGGCTAGTCTGAACCCCTGAAATCTGAAAAGAGAATCTGAAAAGAAATTCTCTTTCTCTGGGTCTTCTAACAGGGATGTGGTACAGAAGATTTGTGTTCCTTTCCTGAAATGCAGTAGACTGTCTGGGAATTACCGCTGAACATCTGGAGCAATTAAGGCAACATTTTTCCATCATCTGCTCCTTAGGGCAGTAGCACAGCATAACTTTCAGCCAAACATACCATCTCTCTTACCTTTTCCAGAACATGGTGGTGTTGTCCATACTGTTTATTGGGAACAAATCTTGGTCTGTGTTACTCTTTGACTATGACTGGGTATTTTCTGTGAGACTGTCAGATATCATTGGTCAAAACCAAACCCAACAGAATATTCACAATTTAACAGTACTGTGGCACAGTGCAACTGATGCTACGTGGAGTAAGTGGGTTGCACTGATCATACAATGGGCTCGAATAGGAAACCCTGATCACCCAGGGACCTTGGAAGTAATTATGGACTGGCCAGAAGGCAAAGATTTTGGAATATCACCAGAGGAGGAGGTGACGCGTGCTGAGGAGGCCCCACTGTACAATAAACTACCAGAAAATGAGAAGCAATATGCCCTGTTCACTGATGGGTCCTGTTGTATTGTGGGAAAGCTTCAGAGATGGAAAGCTGCTGTATGGAGTCCTGTATGACTCCATACAGACCAAGTTGTAGAAACTGCTGAAGGAGATGGTGAATCGACCCAATTTGCAGAAGTAAAGGCCATCCAGTTGGCTTTAGACATTGTTGAACAAGAAAAGTGGCCAGTGCTCTATCTCTATACTGATTCATGGATGGTGGCAAATGCAATGCCCTGTGGGGGTGGTTACAGCAATAGAAGCAGAACAATTGGCAGCACAGAAGCAAAGCCATCTGGGCTGCCGCATTGTAGCAAGATATTGCTGCCCAGGTAGAGAACCTGGTTGTAAAAGTACGTCACGTAGATGCTCATGTACCCAACAGTCGGGCCACTGAAGAACATGAAAACAAACAGCAGGTGGATCAGGCTTCTCTGATTGAAGTGGCTTAGGTGGACCTAGACTGGCAACATATAGGTGAATTATTTGTAATAAATGGTGGGCCCATGACACCTCAGGCCATCAAGGAAGAGATGCAACATATAGATGGGCTTGTGATCGAGGGATGGAGTTGACCATGGACAATATTGAACAGGTTATCCATGAATGTGAAACGTGCTGCAGTCGAACCAGTTAAAGGCAGGTATGGAGGAAGATGGCTGAACTATAAATATGGGGAGGCCTGGCAGATCGATTATATCACACTCCCACAAACCCGCCAAAGCAAGCGTCATATGCTTACAATGGTGGAAGCAACCACCAGATGGCTGGAAACATATCTCATGCCCCATGCCACCATCCAGAACACTCTCCTGGGTCTTGAAAAGCAAGTCCTATGGCAACATGGCACCCCAGAGAGAACTGAGTCAGACAACGGAACACATTTTCGAAACAGTCTCATAGACACCTGGGCCAAAGAGCACGGCATTGAGTGGGTATATCACATCCCCTCTCATGCACCGGCCTCCAGGAAAATCAAACGATATGATGGACTGTTAAAGACTACAGTGAGAGCAATGGGTGCTGGGGCATTCAAACATTGGGATACACATTTAGCAAAAGCCACCTGGTTAGTTAACACTAGGAGATCTGCCAATCAAGCTGGCCCTGCCCAATCAAAACTTCTACATACTGTAGAAGGACATAAAGTCCTTGTAGTGCACATAAATATGCTGGGGAAGACAATCTGGGTTACTTCTGCCTCAGGCAAAGGCAAGCCCATTCATGGGATTGCTTTTGCTCAAGGACCTGGGTGTACTTGGTGGGTAATGCGAAAGGATGGGGAAGTCGGCTCTGTACCTCAAAGGGATTTGATTTTGGGTGAGAATAACCAATGAACTAAATGGTATTACGTTAATGGCTATATAATACTGTATGTAATCACTTTTATGGTTTGCTATACACCATATCAATGGTATTTTGGTAAGAATCACCCAGATTAATGAAGAATGAACTTTGATGAAACCAAGCAAAGTGCAGCAGTGGTGGAACCAGAACTGGCTTCAGCATGCAACAATCCAACACCACACACCATCTCTCCTGCCCTGAAGGACGGTTATGGCAGATGGAGCCCAAAGTCAAGGACTAAATGAACTCAACGGACATTTTAGAGGCATGGCCCATAGACCAAGGGAATGATATCTCTGTGTATATATTTAAAGACAGGGAAAGTGGTGGTGATTAATTGGAATGTATTGAAAGGGTAGGACCTGTGCATGACGTAGATGGTATGGAATAAGGGGTGAATACTGTCCTGGTTTCAGCTAGTATAGAGTTAATTTTCTTCCTAGTAGCTGGTATAGTGCTGTGTTTTGGATTTTAGTATGAGAATAATATTGATAACACATTGATATTTTAGTTGTTGCTAAGCAGTGCTTGCACTAGTCAAGGACTTTTCAGCTTCCCCTGCTCTGCCAGGTGCACAAGAAACTGGGAGGGGGCACAGCCAGGACAGCTGACCCCAACTGGCCAAAGGGCTATTCCATACCATGTGATGTCATGCTCAGTATATAAACTGGGGGGAGTTGGCTGGGGGGTAGGGATCACTGCTGGGGGACTGGCTGGGTGTTGGTTGGCGGGTGGTGAATAGTTGTACCACTTGTTTTTTCCTGGGTTTTGTTCCTTTCTCTTTCTCTTATTGTTTTCCTTCTCATTACATTTTATTATTATTATTATTGTTGTTGTTGTTGTTTTGTTCCAATTATTAAACTGTTCTTATCTCAACTCATGAGTTTTCTTACTTTTGCTCTTCTGATTCTCTCCCCTGTCCTACTGAGGGGAAGGGTGAGAGAGCGGCTGTGGTACTTAATTGCAGACTGGGGCTAAACCACAACAGATATTAGGAAGTGGTGATTAGGGATAAGTGTACAGTTAGATCTTTCAGGTACACCTTTGTAGCTTCTTGTTTGCTAAGGCCCCAGATTCTCCTTAGTAGAATATGTGTTCTTGGATTTCAGGATATGCTTGTCTTCTAACAGACTTGACCAACCACTTTTGATCCTCTTTATACTTTTCACCTTCACAATCTTACATAAAGCCAGGTTTTCTTGTAGAATAATGTATTTCTTTTGCTTGTGCTGATAATTTCACCTGCTTTGATAGTTTTTCCATATCCTTAATTTCATGCATAATATTCCATGCTTATCCTCTGTTCAGTTTGTGATTTTATAAACCTCTTTCAGGTGACAGAACATGTATTGCATATTATATTTGAGATGCAGCTCTCATGCATTTCTACAGTAAAAATTAGTCAAAAAGGAGACAGCAGAAAAAATAATCCAGTTTAGATTTTCATTAAAAATGTTCATAGATTTTTTTTAGAAATAATTGCTCATTTGATTTTATTATTTCAAGATTGTATGTATTAGTTTTTCAGCATGTTTTTATCAACAGTAAACAACAGTAGTTTTAGGGCATTCTGCAACCATTCACAGCCAGCTCTTGCAACTGAACGGCTGCGTGCGTATCAGGAAACTAGAGAGCGCTATGATTGGAGTGCTTAGAAGACTGAAAAATCAGGTCAGTCTCAAACTGTTAAAACAACACTTTACTAGATTGACATTAATTAACATCACACATTGACAATAATTAGGTATTACACATTGTTGATCATTATCACTGCATACTGAAAGCAGTCTTCCCTTAATAATCGTATCCCACACTGGCTGTGAATACGCAACGTCACAGAGCTGATGCCATGTTGTCAGCACTAATGGCTGCCGTCTGTGATGTTCTTATTCACTGAGTTCAATGAGTGCTCCTCATGAGGTCCTCTCCCTGCTTCCACTTCTCCATCCCCTAATTAAGCATTTGGTCCTTTTATAAGAAGGGTGAGTCTTTAGGCAGTCTGCAGCTTTTGGCCTCCACCCTGGGTCTACATGGTGCCTGATGCCTGGAGGAGTCATTTTCCCAGGCTGCAGCAGGTGCTTCATCCTCTTGTATAGCTTTCCCTGTCCCTCTTGCTCATCCTCCCTCCCACCCACCCTTGCTTGGCTGCTTCTAATTTTCTTAGAACAAAAACAGTCTTTATCCAGCTCTTGAGTATGCATGCAAAACCTCAAGAGGTCTTTAGTCCTACCTTCTCCTCAAAGGGTCAGCTCTGAGTTCACACCAGGTTGCTCAGAACTGTGTCCAGGCACGTCTTGAAAACCTCTAAGGATTGATACAGCACAACGTCCTTGGGCAATCCGCACCACTGCTCAACTGAGAAGAAAAATGTTTGACCGGCATGGAGCTGTTTAGGTTCCCAGGGCCTCTGCTTTCAGCCTCTGCTCATATTTTCACGGTCATGCATAAACTGCACATCGTAATAAGAGCTACGTGCTATCAAGCTCACACAGCAAGTTCCCATAAAAAATTGGTAACAAAAGGCCACAGCTGGGGCCTTGCACAGTCAGCATAAGGCACAGCTAGTACAAGGCCTGTGGCCTGTCATTAGGAATGGCAGTAGTATTTTTTGAGCCACTGGATACAGAAAAGCTTCTCCAGTTATGCAATGTCAGTGTGCTAATGTTTAGGTTTAAAACAAGCTGAACATGGTTAAAATCTGCTTAGTCTGCTTCATCTTTCATGGGTAAAACAGGCCTTCATTTTTGGCTACATAAATTTCTTCACTATTATCCTGAACCAGTTTGCATCATTGCTAAATTTTGTCATCTATGTACTTCATTTTCAAAGTAATTTGAAAACACGTGGCACAGTACAAGCATCAGTACAGAATCCTATGGGATGAAGTTACTGGTGGCATCCTGTTGCAAATAATGTTACAATCCTTACTTACCTACAGCCTCATATTAAATTAGTTTCTTCAGACTTCATAAAAAGTTTTTCCTATAAGTCTAAGCATATTGTAGGAACCTGATGACAGTTGTCTGTATGCTTATCAACTACTTCAAAGAACTCAAGTTTGTTATGCTTCAAACAGCTATCTTTGAAAGTGCTGTTAATGTTATTTCCTGTTACATGTTTCTCCACATATCTAATCAATTTACTCTTTACTAATTATTGTTTCTACTGATTTTGCACCTGGTATGGGAGGACTTTTTTCCTAAGAATTTCTTTAGTTTCTTGCTTGTCCGTGTTGGCTCTTATGGTCATTTTTCAAGACTTTTTAGATAGTATGTATTAGCTCTGAGACTCCAGTACAGTTTTCTTAAACAAACTCATATCTACATGCTATGATTTGCCTTGACCCTTAATCCTTTTCAATGAGCTTTCTCATTTTTAAGTACTTCCCTTATTTGGAAATTAAATGTTACTGTCTATGTGGAACTACACTTGCTTCTTTTTTCCCTTTGATGGTCACATTTCTCACATATTTAGGTTAAATGGTTATACACTGTGCCTAGGCGGGTTTGAAGCATTATGAAATATTTATAAACCTATATACTGTTGATGCAACAAGGTAAATTCTGATTAGATATTAGGAAAACTTCATTCACCCTGGGATACTTAAGCACTGGCACAAGCTGCCCAAAGAGACTGTGTAGTCTCCGCCATAGGAAATATTCAAAACTGACTGGACGCAGCTATGAGCAACCTGAACTAACTGGACCTGCTTTTTGCATGGCCTTGGAAACAGTTGATCCTTATGGATCCCTTCCAGTCTAAATAATTTCGCAGATCTATGGTCAACAGCTGCCTGAAAAACTTTTATTTACTTCATTGCTTTCCTTTACCTTTGCCATAAATTGCTTTGACTATCTCTCACCATAAGGTTTCCCTCCTCTTCAACAGTAATAGTTGTTGCACTATTGGAAATGGAAAACAATCTGTAATGTATCAGCTGCCCAACGAAGTAACATAGAAAGTCAATAGTTTATTTCTGTAGCTGGACTTTACTCTAATTTCCAGATTTCAGTTTTCCAGAAACGTCCTCTTTTTCTGTTCTCTAAAAGAAGTAATTTCTCATTGCATACCGTAGTTAGTCATGATTTTAAAAACATAGTACTGTACCAAAAAAATACCCTTGCTCTATTATTATGTACTATTATAAACTTCAGTGGGAGTTTGGGTTGCATGTGAAATGTAGGATCAGACCTTTTGTGTCGTATTTGATGATATTGTTAATATGCATCTCTGTAGTTTAATGGTGTACACTCACATTGTAACAGCAAACAAAAAGCAACTTAATTTTATTTTAAGAGAAAATTACTTTCTTTATAGAATGGAAGAATTAAATGATGGAGCTCGTATTGCACAGATGCAAATTGTAGTTTGTTGAAGTAAAGTACTTTTTGTTTCTTGCCATGGTACTTATCTTTGTTTGTCAAACAATATTGTAAATCCATTTAACAGACTAAAAAAGATCAAAAATATAAGCCTAAGATCTAAAAGATAATAAAGATCTAAAAAAAAATCTAAAATGTAATAACAAAGGTAGTATTGTTAAAACCCTTTCTACTATGCAGCTTTGTATGTGTGCAGCAAAGCTGTTCTGATTGTAAATCGTTGATTCAAGATGCCACTGACTATGCTGTTCTAAGATTACCAAACAATATGCTCTAGTTTAACAGAATAAATATCAACACAAGATTGTCAATATCACAGCAGAGTTTTTCAAGCCTTACACTCTGTGTCAATAATAAACAAACTAAGGAATTTGATGGTAAAGAAGCAACACTAGTCATCACAAACCATGCAATTATAAGAAACAAATCTTTTGTTGGTTAGATACATTATATAGCTTCAGCTATTTTTACCTAGCTTTTTTCCACATATTTATTTGCACTTTTCTCCATCAGAACTCATCAAGAAATTAAATTATGTGGGAAAGCCTGAATCATGTTCATTGAGCTAAAAGAGATTTTCCAGCTACACATTTGTTTAAGATTGATGTTTTTCTCTGCATAAAGTGTTGCATTTCTTTGAAAAACACTAAGAGAATTTTTTCCCATTAAAAATGTTTGCTACTAACTTGGGATTTGTGAGTTTGATATTTTTTTCCTGAGAGAGCTGATTCTTTTTTTTTTAAGAATGTCTGTGTTTTCTAATTTAGCTCTACTTAAAGTCTTAGATAGAATACTTACTGAAGTCTCTGTTCGAAGTTTAGACCTGAAGATTTTTCCCTAGCAAGACTGACACCCCTGCGCATTTCTGATTACTCAGAAACAGATCACAGTGAGGAGAAAGAAGGGGAGAAAAGCTGTACAATCAAACACTGGAATTTGGGAGCAGAGACACTGCTCTGTGTTCCAGCAGTTACATGGGGTAGAATGAATCTCAATTTTGTAAGGCAATATTGAATCATTAATATCTATGGAAATAAATTAAAACGTTTAGAATGCAGGTTTTCTTAACAAACAAACACCTACTGCCACACAAGCTGAACTGAGCCTAGAAGTGAATATAAAGGAAACCTAAGCTGATATATATGAACATTATAGCCATTTACGTTCAGATGCATTTCATCATGTTAACAATTATTTTCCTAAATGGCCATCGTGGGTTGACCTTGGCCAGCTGCCAGCTGCCCACCCAACTGCCCTCTCATTATCCCTCCTCAACAGGACAGAGAGGAGAAAATAAAATGAAAAAGATCTTTTAAGATGAAAACAGGCCCTTACATCTCACCTATAGGTGGGATTTCTAGTTACTATTTTCAGCGCTATGTTTCTCCTGCGTCTTCACCTCCTCCCCTCCCCTACGTATCTCACTCTACATCTGCATAGTTCCTTTTCTAATTTAGTACATTTTTATCTTTCTCTCAGATTTTTTTCTATAATCAACTTTGGAAGAAGATAAAAAGTAAAGCTGCTAACTGCACCAGACATATATGCTTGTATGTGTCTATCAATAATAGAAACTGAGATCCTGAGTTTCTTTCATCTCTTAGCATGATGTTGGTTACTAATTGCACTGAAATATAAGACAAGAATTCAAGTGGGTTTTTTTCAGGAAAAAGGAGAGGCAGTCATAATTTTTTTTATCTCTGATACTGAATCTTTAATTGTCTTTGATCTGTGAGTCTATATTGCTACTCATCTGAATAATGTGATTCAGAAAACCTCAGAGGTTAATGTCAGTAACGAAGTTCCAGGTGATCTAAGGAATGTCTCCCTTTGTCCCAACTACTTTTTTTTTTTTTCAAGAAGAGTTTTTGTTTTGAACATTCAGATTCTTTCATACTGTTAAATTTTATTCTCTTAGGGAACAACAGCATATGTGACAAAGCATGAATATCAATTTAATGCTTCTGGTTACAGAATAACACATCCAGAACAGCATTTCAGTGGAAGATCAGATAAAATTTACTCTGTTTAGGAAATGGCATTTTTTGGTGAAAAAACAGATCAACCTTCCCACCACATCCAATTAGCCTTTTTTTTTCCTGAAGTAGACAATGTTATGTTGATTAAGGCTTGTAAAAGAAAGGATGAAGGGATGAAGCTATTACATAAAGTATAATCAGAGTGAGTTATTATGTATCATTCCATGTAAGTATATCATAGTTTACAACACTTCTAGGCTAATTTTGATGAGTTTTCTGAACTTTTTTCTAAAGTCAGGTTGCATTAAAAAGTACAAGTTGTCTTACCATTGTGTTCCAGTTTGAAAATCTAAATGAGTATGATTTATTAGTATTGACATAGAATTTTAGTATAATGATAATGATCAGCTGCTAATCTGATGCGCTACATTTCCTAGCTGTTCACTAGTAAAGAAAAAAAGACTGTGTTCTCCCTGAATAACAGTTTTATTAACAGCTACTTTTTTTCAGTTATAAATCCATTTGCCCATTCTTTCTTTAAAAATAATGGCTGAAAATAACAATGCAAATCGTACAGAAAACTACATAAATTTGGGGTAGAGTATACAACAGGATATTTGCTTTTTCTATGTAGTAATAAGACAATAGAAGAGAAAAAAAATTCATAAAACAAACTTTTAGCTCAGAACACTTAGTTTTGCTGTGAATTCTATCAATATCTCTAATCCTTTATGTGCCTAACAGGCTTTATGCTGTGCATTTATGCCATCGGAATACTCTAAGCTACTAAAGCTCTACTATTCCTCATGCCAACAATTTCCTCTTTTTAGCTAAGCTGGGCATCTCAGAGAATACTTCACCACCAAATCACTGAAGACTTACACAGTATAGCAGGTTGCAACTTTATCTGAATTTTACTGAAAGACCTGATCAAATTAGCTGATATATTATCTAACATACAGAAATCACTGAGTTCAATATTAAAATGCTATTCACACAGGAAGAGAAGATCTGGTCTCTAAGTGTATCTGTGAGGACATTAAAAGCTTCATCTTTTATCTCCAAGCAGTGCAGAGACAGGAGGAAAACTGTCATTTGACTTTGTCATCTATGAAGGAGTTACTCAAGACCAGAGATCAAGTTACTACTCACAAAACCTGTTTTTGTACCTCATCATGTGAGTCTTAGATGCAAAGTTCAAAATCAAGCCTTAAAATGGGGACCAAAAAGTCACACCTTGCTCTTTTGCTTTCACCAACGAACTGCATTCTTTACCCATATTAGTGTAGCTTCACCAGAAGGGGTGAGTGCACAACTAAATTTGATTGCAGTAATCATTGTAGTAGTACGCTGAGAGGAGGGATCTGTGGACCAAAGCCTAAGGAAAACACAGGTTGCCTTGTCAGTGTGAATTTGCACTTTGTATTTTTGGCATGGGATTCTGAGGTGAGGTGATCCTCCCTAACCAAAGGAAAACTTTAGGCACCCACCTTCAAATGCTGTTTCAGTCTGTGAATACTAATCTTACCTTAGTACCTGCACAGAGGAGAATAGTAGAGTGGTATATGAACTTCTGTTATTTGGCATTTCCTGTTGGCTGTCTAAGGCACTGAATTTTTTGGCAATGGTTATCGTAATTAATGCTTCAGAAAACTAGGTCTCCCCACTCAGTATCTAGAGACTTTGGGCTTATAACCTGAGTTTAGAAATTTCATTTCCCAAGTACATTTTAAAAGTTAGGCATGTCAGTATTATCCTTGACACATTTAAATCTTCATTTCTCTAGATTGCTTTCTTCTACAGCAAAAATGTCATTCCTGCAATGTATTTCCTTATTATTTCTTTGATCACTTGTGCTCTCAGCTCTGACTTTGATAACAGATAGCAGGTCTTGCAGCTTTTACTGCACTGTGATACTGTCGGACTGGAAAGAATTGTGTGTAGAGCAGTACATTTACCTTTATTTAGTAGTGGTTGTACACTACTTTTTAGCATCCACTTCATTTTTTGTAGTTATATGAAAGCATAATGGGAAATTCAGGTGTGTTGTCTTGCATGCAGTGGTTCAGAGGGTAAGATTTGGGTCTTCATATGAATTACCCATGGAAATTACTGAAGGACATGCTGGAAAAGATGATCCGAAAATATTATGTGGAAAAGAATTTTGTCAGAAATTAAAATCCCAAGAAAAAACCTGAACTGAAACAAACAAATAAACAAGGCTTCTTTGTACAAGATATATAGACAGCTGAAGAATATACTGCTCTTTAGTTTCATATAAGAACACAGTATCATGAATCTAAAATTGAGCGTGAAGCATTGTATTTGGTTTCAGTGGCAAGGTTTTTAGGGTAAACTAAAAAAATAAAATCAAAACCAATAGTGTTATTGTCTTACCTGCGGGAACCAGGGATCATAGCAGTATTTTATTTATAATATTATATTTATTTCCTTTCAGCATTTGTTCTGGTTTGGTTCTGTTCAAGAACATCTGTCTCAAATCCATTTCAATAAAATAAGATAATGCCTCTGGTTTGTGTTCGGATTCAGTTCCTGTTAAGAACCACACAACAGGCTTGTTTTTGTGTAGTTCTTAACGTACCCCAAACAGATTACCACTGAAACAAAAGACAAGTTATAGCAGATGAATACAAAGAGACAGTGAAGCAATAAGGATGTTCATAATGAAAAATAACTCTTAAATATTTTGATATGTTAAGTCTGACAGTGACCAAAATCAGATACCACAGCAGATGGGAAAGAAGTCTTGCAATAAGCACAGTGAGTTCAGCTATACCCATTAATAACAGATGGCCAGATCAATCCTTGGTCGTGAAACCAAGCATTGTGGGCTGGCTTGCATGCAGGCTGCTTAGTACTAGTCGCATCAGGATGAAAACAGTACATCCATGGTTTGTAGCATTTGGGTCCCCTGCAATGCCTCTGCAAGCCTGTTACATATCTTTTTATTCACAGTAAATGTAATACAATGAGAGGGCTGTGCTGCACACCACCAAAGTGTATGTTTTTACAGGATTTTGGGAGGCAGAGATTCAGTCTGGTGTTGTAGCAAGGGGGGCAGAGGGACCAAAACTTCAGGCAGTCTCATGGTTTTACTGTCCTTTATGAGTGGTCCTTTGAGATAACTGTCTCTAGAATGAAAATAGAATATTGTCTTGGGAAGACTAAACTCACTGGGAGCAGACTAGCTGTTGAGCTGGGTGGACAATGGAGAGTCCAAACCCTTAGCTTGTTTCCAGGCTTTTTTTTTTAACCAGCTTAGTTGTACTCATGGTGTTTATTTACATGCATCTTTATGAAGTGTGGTGGGTTGACCTGGGTGTGAGAGACTGAAAAAGTTAATGTCTCAAACATTGTGGCAACTTGAGGCACTATTTGCATGGCGATGGCAGGTCAGCGAGCACGGGGTGGGGGAGAGCAAGAGCGGGACATGGAGAGCGCATCGGAGGATGCGCGGTTCCGGGTTCCGCCAGACCTTAACGCCCAAGAGACCCCTCGTGACTACACCCCTCCCCCAGCACCTGCGCAGAAGATTGAGAACTTTCTAGAACAAGAACCATGTAAGTCCTGAAGGGGCGTACCTGGAGGCGGGGATTAGCCAATAAAAGTCTTGCCCTCCCTCCCCAGGAAGCGCGCGCACGCCCACCACTGGAGGATTGCCATGTGTGTCATCGTCATCGTGGGATCCAAGGGTGGTGATGCTTTTTCTTTCTCTTTCCTCCTCTCTTTTCCTTTCCTTTTCTTGTTTCTCTCTTCCTCTGCTCTTCCAATATATATATGCAAGTTTGGGATAGATTGTGACGGGTTGCCCAGAAAATAGCTCCATTGCCAAATCGCCTTTGTTCGTTCGTTAAACTCGTCAGTTCGTTAAGTTTGTCCGTTTGTGGAATTCGCCAGTTAATAAAGTTGCTGGCCAGACTGTTCCTCTGGGTCATTGTCATGACTCTACCGACCATGCGGCTCTGCCGAGCAGAGATCGGCTTTTGTCGGTACTCAAACAATCGGGGAATTGAAAAGATTCACCCCTCTCGCAACCCACCGAGTGGAACAAGACACTGGGCCAGCTGCCAGATCCCCATGCAGCTACTCTCTCACTCCCCCTCCTCAACAGGGCAGGGGAGAAAATAAGATGGAAAAGCTCATGGGTTGAGATAAAGGAAGGGAGATCACTTACGAATTATATTCATGGGCAAAACAGACTTGACTTGGGGAAAATTAATTTAATTTGCAGCCAGTTAAAATAAAGTTGGATGGTGAGAAACAAAGTCAAAAACTGAAACTCCTTCCCTCCACTCCACCTTCTTCCCAGGCTCAATTTTATTCCTTCATTCCCAACCCCTCTACTTCCTTCCCCTATCCTGGAGCAGTGCAAGGGAGACAGGGAATGAGAGTTGTGGTCAGTCCATAAGAGCTCCTCTCTGCCGCTCCTTCCTCTTCACACTTTTCCCTTACTCCAGTGCGGGTCCTTTGCATGGGCTGCAGTCCAGAATAAACCTGCTCCAGGGTGGGCTTCTCACCACGGTCCACAGTTCCTGCCAGAAGAACCTGTTCCAGCGCAGGCTCTCCACAGGCTGCAGCTTCCTTCAGGGAATATCCACCTTGTCTGGTGGGATCTTCACAGATAGCAGGGAAATACTTATTCCACCATGGTCTCTTCCACAGGCTATGGGGGAATCTCTGCTCTGGTGCCTGGAGAACCTCAGTCCTCTTTCTTTTCTCTGACCTTGGTGTCTGCAGCGCTGTTTCTCGTACTCTTTTCCTTCATTCCTTACTGCTTGTGCAGTATTATTTTGCCCTTTCTTAAATGTGCAGTATTTTGCCCTTTCTTAAATTCATTTTCACAGAGGCACCACCATCTTGGCTGAGGGGCTCAGCTGTGCCCTGTGGTGGGTCCGTTGGAGCTGGCTGGAACCATCTGTGTCTGGCACGGCACAGCCCAGGCCTCTTTTCACAGAGGTCACCACTACCAAAACCTTGCCATGTAAATTCAATATTCCATGTCACATCAGTGTTATATCTTGAGATACTACGTTTCACACCAGAATAGGAAACTGAGTATATTTAGGAGGACTGCATGAGCTATGTGATACACATGTGCATGACGGAAGAGCAAAAGCTTGTGTCTTCAGTTCAAAATGTAATGTTGAATGTGAAGTCAATGTATAGGAGGTTTTATGACAAAAGATCTCTCATTTTTTGCCTAACCCACTGAAGGAAGAATAGGTATTAGGTTGTAGTTCAGGAACTTTGGTTTGCCTTACCCAGTGAAGATCATGATTTATCCGATCCCTTTGTTCTAACATGTACAGGTAGATTAATAACATCACGCCCTTGTTAAAGAGCAAAGCACACCATGTCTAGTTGCATGCATCTTTGTATTATTTAATGAATGTCTAAAAGCTTGCTTTTATCACTTTTTTTCCAGAATACATCATCTATGGCACCACAGAGGGAATGAAAAGATCATAAAGAAAGGAAAGAATAATTGGTCAAAAGACAGTTACAACTGAGATTTTAAAATAGCTTTTCATTGGTGAAAAAGTAATCGCTCTTAAACTCTAAAAAAAAAAGGAAAAAAAAAGATATGAGTAGAAACTATACAAAATCAAGACTTTAAGGATGTACATAACAGAACAGGAAGCAAAACAATTTCCAAGAGTTATGCCTGAGTTATGCCTAATGAAGATAAAACATAATGAAGAAATTCTGAAAGATGGCAACTTCTGAATTAATAAGAGACGCTGTGAGTTGGTCAATTTTTGTAACGTAACAAGGTGGTGTGATGAAGTGTTGCTAGTCCTCTGGGTATAGCTGAAAAAAGATGGTTTCTGTTACATAGTTTCTAACTGAAAAGGTGCTAAATCAGTGTCTTGAAAGAAAATTGCTTATATTTTCATCTCTGAGTATTAAAACAAGTTTGAATGTCGTTCTTTTTTGGATGAGGGGTAATTCAAAGTTTGTCATTTGATGAATAATTTTAAAATATGGGGTTTTTCACTCTAGAAATGAATTCGGTTGGGCTGACAGAATAGAACTATTTAATCAAGTTTAGACAAATGTCCATGTGATTTATACTGCATACTTGGCTCTTCCTATAGTATATCATTACAACATTGCAATGTTTTACCTTCATCAGTTTCAAGATCCTATAAAGGTGCATTTTTTTTAACTTGCAGGAAAATTGCCAAAAAATCAATACAAAAAGATAACACTTTTTTTCAACATAATTAATTAAAAATAGAAAACCACAAGCTGTAATCAAGATGCAGTTTCCTGTATTTATAATTTAATTCAAGAAAAATAGCTGTCCAGGATATATTATATACTTACTAGTTTGGGGGAAGAGGGGTGTTGATAAAAGCTTTAGTTTCCTTTGCTTTTACATTTGTTTTTCCCAGGTTTTCTTTCTTTGTGTGATTCAAAGGGTATTTTTGGTTGTACTTCAAAGAATATTTAAAAGACACTTTCATTCTCAAAAGAATGAAGTTACATAGGTGTTAGCTAATAGCTTTCCATAGCTTTACAAAATTACTTTATTCTTTCTCTAGAATAACTTTTTGTCATTTTAACACTTTTAAATACTTTTTAATACTCTCACATCATGTTTACAGTTACCTTAGGACACGAACCACTCTCTGAAATTACTTTCTAGATTACCATTTCAGTAGTAATCCAAGTTAAGAAGTAGGACTGTTTTAAAACATGCTAAGCGTGGTTATCTGACCATACTCTGTTTCAGAGTTGTATTGAAACATATTTGGGTCAAGGTGTCAGTTTGATATCCTATCTTTCTGCTGCTTTCTGCTCTGCTGCAAAATGAACTCAGTGGAGCATCTTACTCTGAACTGGGGCTTATTCTAAGGACACCAGGTAAGACATGATGGGCTTATTCAAAGTCTGTGTCAGAGTCCCATACTCTCTGATCAGGTTGTTTGAGATATTCCGCACATGGAGGTTTTAATGTTTAATATCAAATTTACTTATGTGAAGATAATTGGTGTTACACAGGATTTCTGATTTAGCCAAATCTGATTTAGCCATTCTGATTTAGCCAAGTGATCCAAAACATACTGAAAACACAATACAAATGTAACTGACACTTAGCAAAATACAGCAAGTGCAATACACAGTTCAATCACAATACCAATGTGATTCCCATTACTGGTGTCGATAATATGCTCACCGTCACGATGCTGAGTGTCTCTAGTCTCCAATAAGAAATACGTGGGTTGAAGTCAGATCAAGGCCATTGGTGTCTTTGAAATTCTTTTGCTAGTTGTCTAGTTTTTATACTCTATGTTGGGCTGAGCCATGTATTCACTCCCCCTATGCTGGTCTGGCTGACTCAGGGAAACATTTACACTACCAGTTGATCCACTCAGCTGTTGACAGCTGTTTATCTAAAACAAAAGCCACCCTCTGGTCTCCTTTGTGTTGAGATAAAGTCAGCTTCTTTGCATTACTCTGTGAGCTTCACAGGCATATCACCTTTGCCCACCTCCACTGAGCCTTCTTCAGATGTTGGGCCTTATTCAGTGAGTCACATTCCACCCCTGGGGGTTTAGTCAGTCATAATCTGCTACTGGTGCTGATATTTCCCCTGCCCTTTTCTTCCCTCTTCTTCTTTTTCCCATACCAGGGCTCTTCTTTCCCATTACTTTTTATTTTTCTGCTCTTTTATTTGGTGATATAGATATTTTGTAACATATTTTCTTATAAGTATATGAAGATACAACATCTTATTTATACACCAGAGTTCAGAAAAGGGCTTCAATTTGTTTTTTCTAGGCCAATCACTTTGGAAAAAAAACGTTAATTTTTTTCTTGACTCACATCGTGTTTGAAGATAAAATTGAACTGTCCTGACTACAAACCATTATGGTATTTATGAATATTTTAATGCTGAATAAGTAACAAAGTATAATAGTATAATCATGTGTACCCAAAGTATGACTTTTATTTGTCACTCTGTAGCACAAACTTCATTCTAAACCTAATTACCATTGTTCCTCAATTTCTGTATTTGACTAATAACCTAATAGTAAGATAGTTTATTCATTTTTAAATTCAATATTAATTTTAATACCATTTGCCTCACTTTAAATAAAAAGACCTAGGTTAAATTCTGTTGCTTTATTTCCTGTCTATGTTTTATTTAAATCATGGAAGTGCTCCAGTTCCCTGAGGTACATACTCATGTTTGTGTGACCCAGGCACAACACTACTTTTTAGTATCTAGTAGTTTCATATTTATTCCTACACTTAATATCACTAAAAGATGTTTAATAAGTTTAAAGATAAACTAGAAATGTAAAATAACCTTTAAGCACTGCCATTCTTCTTTCTTCATTTCAGTTGATTTTTACTTCCTTTTTTTTTTGTTTTTGTTTTTTTTTTTAACAATATTACTGTAGCCAGCACAGAGGACTTTGACACATGAATTATAAAGGTATGATTCAGGACATAATTGTCTTGAACCTGAATATAAGTGTACTAAAATAGTGTTAACTAGGAATAATATATAAATACTTTGTAACTCTCACGGCACGGCCAGACACAATGTTACATAAGTATATTATCAATGGGTCTGTGAGATACTGCAAATAGATGGGTGGGTTGACCCTGGCTGGACACCAGGTGCCCACCAAGCCGCTCTATCACTCCCCCTCCTCAGCTGGACAGGGAGAAAAAATACGACGAAAGGCTCGTGAGTCAAGACAATGACAGGGAGATCACTCACCAGTTACCATCACGGGCAAAACAGACTCCACTTGGGGAAATTAGTTTAATTTATTAGCAATCAGATCAGAGTAGGATAATGAGAAATAAACCCAAATCTCAAACCATCTTTCCCCCACCTCTCCCTTCTTCCTGGGCTCAACTCCCGCTTTTCTCTACATCCTCCCCCACTCCGAGTGGCACAGGGTGACGGATAACGGGGGTTGCATTCAGTTCATCACATGTTGTCTCTGCTGTTCCTTCCTCCTCAGGGGGAGGACTCCTCACAGTCTTCCCCAGCTCCAGCATGGGGTCTCTCCCACGGGACACGGTCCGCCATGAACTTGTCCAACATGAGTCCTTTCCCATGGGCTGCCATTCTTCACAAACTGCTCCAGCATAGTTTCTTACCATGGGGTGGAGTCCTGCAGGAACAGACTGCTCCAGCATGGGTCCTCCACAGGTTCACAGGTCCTGCCAGGAGCCTGCTCCAGCGTGGGCTCTCCGTGGGGTCACAGCTTCCTTTGAGTGCATCCACCTGCTCCGGTGTGGGGTCCTCCACAGGCTTCAGGTGGATATCTGCTCCACCATTAACCTCCATGGGCTGCAGAAACAGAGGTGCTACCACTGCCTCTGACTGGCTCGGTCTTGTCCAGCAGCGGATCTGTCTTGGACCTGGCTGGCATTGGCTCTGTCAGACATGGGGGAAGCTTCTAGAAGCTTCTCACAGAAGCCACCCCTGTAGCCCCTGCCCCCACCCCAAAACCTTGCCATGCAAACCCGATACAATGGAACACCTCCTGAACACACAAGAAGGGTGATTGACAAGGCAAAACAAAACAAGCAGTATCAGAAGCAGAGGAGACCCCCAGTTTTGGGGAGGGGTGCAATGGCATAAAAACATCTGGCATAAGAGTGGAAAATCAGAGAGAAGAAACAAGATAAGCCCATTTCAGTTCTGATTTCTCTCACCAAAGACTTCTCAAGCCGGGTCTACTTGACCTCCACAAGACAGAACTGTCAAAGGCCGCAACCATCAGCAATAACTGCATGGCATCAGCTCCATGGTAGTGCCTACCCACAGTTAATGTTGTGATTTAGATTGGCGGTTGTGTACATGTACTGATGGTGATGAATCCTGTGTAAGAACTGAAGATTATGAATTAGCGTGTTGCCAATTACCAAATTTAGTGAAGTTTAATTTCACAGTTTAAAATTGGCCTGATTTGTCAGTTTTCTAAACTCTCCCATCACAGTGCTTTCTAATTCCCTACTTGATAAATAGACATATAGATAGATGCATAGATAGATACATGGATAGATAGATTCACTTCCAACATATACTATATCCTAATTTGGATGAACTAATCAATAGCTTAATCTGTAGCTGATGCAGATGAATGACAAACCATCAGGTGGAACTAGAGGAACAAGTGAATATCCACCTTCCAGAAGAGTTTCATTTTGTTCTTAACCAAGGTTATGATGGCTCCACACAGTATTCTGCTGAGGATGATCTACTGCTTTGGATCACAATATGTCTTAAATGTCTTTATGAGCTCCTGAAAGAAATAAAAGGTTTAATTATAGATAAAATGCTACATTATACTCCTTAATGTAACAGTAGTATCAAGATTTAAAAATAAATTTAGTAATCTAATAAATGAAGTAAATCAAAGAAGAAAAAACAGCTGTCTATTACTTTATTAGTAACCGAAAAAATCTCCTAAAGACTGCAAAATTTAAAGATGTGTCAGTGGAAAACAACACGTCAAGCTTTTGGATGTGAAAAATTCCTATAGATTTTTGGTTAGATTTTATAATCTGAGGTGGTTTAGATTGCCTTTTTTATACAGGATAAAAGCTAGTTTTCCAATGCTTCTTAATTCCTCATGTGTTCCTTCATTTTTCAGTTCTAGCTCTTTCTTTTGTTTTGGAACTTCTAACTGAAGTTCCTGGAGAATAACTTGCATGAGAGTTAACAATTCAGTATCTGAGCTATTTGAAAAATAATATAATATTGAAAATATAATTCAAAGATAATTTGTGATTATTCCGTTTACTTGGAATTATGTTGTATGGGAGGCATACACTATTCTCATAACTTCACTATGAAAGTACATTCTGTACTATGTAAAACAGTAAAGCTCACATCTCTTACGACAGGATTCATTCTTTTACTCAATCATGATATTATTGATCATTTCTCCCCTAGAAAGTCAAAGAAAAAAAGAAATTAGAACAAGCCTACGCACTTTTGGGACAGGAAGTTTTTCTCTGAATTTTTCTTCACTTCATTCCTGTTAAAATACCATCTAAACGTAAATATTTTTGGTGGTTAAAAGGTCAAATCCCTCTTTTGTATAGGCAATACGCCTGTCATGGATATGTTACTATTCATGCTCTTCCAGTGAAAGTCAGATTGCTATATGCAACTTTCCTCAGTCCCATTTTCTTAATAGTTTATGTTCAATCAGTTTATGTGATTATTTATTCATAGGGTCCCAAGGTAAAGAGTCATCGTCTAATAAATTCTTAAGCTCTTCTTTTTGCATAGCAATTAAAGCAGATGAGGTTTGTAATTTAAAATGTATGGAATATGTAATGTTCAGTGACACAAATCAACTAAAACTCTCACTTGAAAATTTTGTTTTTTGAATTTCTGTTATTTAGTGGTTATGTTTCATATATTCTCTTCACATATATTTCAGTTGATGTAAATCCAAGTTTTAACTAGATAGACTAAAATATTTATTCATTTGAAAGTGTCATCATTTTGAATATCTCAGCTCCTGTATTCTCCTGACTTAGGAGTTTATTTGACATGTCCTACTTTATATTATGTCTTCAGGATCATGTACAGTTGGGGAGAGTATTTATATATGAAATAGAATAGAAGTAACTTCTTAATAATTTTTCACTCTTAGTATTTCTTGTTGGTTTATATATGAAAACGAAGCATTAATTAATCTTGTGCAGTTAATGTAGACATTTGGATCTTAAAACAAAAGTTACATGCTTTCCTTAGTTGGTTTCTAAAAATGAATGGCACTAGACCTACTTCCTGCTCTGGTTCAGCATGTAGCTTTATAGGCACCTACACTGGTCTAAAGGTGTAGGCAGCAGCAGGATAAAAATGAGAGGCAGGAATAAGGAGAGGACTGGGAACTGTTTTGTTGCTTCTGGTTTACATGTATGATAAACTCCAGTTTAGAGTACTGAAAGCAGTGTAATTGTATTCCCACAGCATTTCAGTAGCCTTTTCCAGATGCAAAATATATTAATAATGATTCCCTGCCTGTGCTAACTGGTGCCATGTAGAAATACCCTTTGTAGTGTTATCTTGAGCATAGAAATGTGGAACGTAGATCTAGAGTACTTAGTAACCATCTTGCATAACCTTTTCTGTTATCTTATCACACTCTAATTTGAAACCTGTTATGTTTCTTCTACTTTCTTCTAGAAACTCTTCTTTGGGGCTTAGAAACTTTCTTTCAACATCTTATTAAAAAGTATTAATGGTGAAATTGTATTCACTTGTTCTTGTGTCAATATTTAGTAGCTTAAAGTACTCTTCTTTTTCTATGATATTCCCTTTGTGATGCATTTGCAGAGCAATTCAGTCTCAACCTTGGCTTTCTTTTCCTTCTTTTTTTTGTTTAAGTTGAATAAGCTAGACAAGCTTTAAAGTATCCTGAAGTAAAGCAGGTTATCCACACTACTCATGATTCTCTGCACCAGCCTGAGTTCATCTTCGTTGAATAGGTATCACCAAAACAGTACACAGGACTTCAAGCAGTCTAATCTATTCTTACTGGACATACCCTTCATGATGCTTTCTGACACTGTATCTCCCAGTTTTGTGCCGTCTGTAAAATTCATTAGCTGATTCTTGCTTTTCATGCCAATGTTAAAAAAGATTAGTCTCAGAATCAAACCTTTAATGATATTACTAGAAAATTCCTCAAGATTAATTGCTCCTCTTTTCAGAGATATGTACTGTTGCCTCTTCTCTAGCTTGGTCTTGGACATCACAACTTTTACCGCTTTACAACTGTTATCTGTTAATCCACAAATGCTCAAAGAAAAAAAAAAAACAAACAAACGAAACACCAAACTACTACTAAGCTGTCACTTTAGACTAATAAATATATCTATACATATGGAAGACAGAAATACTGAAAGCAATACGCTCATGTTTCTTGAAATGCAAATTTAGCTTACAAGATGTAACCTTACTCATGTTAATGCAAGTGCCAAGTGTAATCATCTGATTTAACAGAAGTACAGCCGTGTTTTCTTTTTTTGTGTGTGTGTAAAACTAGCTATTGCCAACATTCTGACCACATTTGGAGGAGACATGAACTTGTTTAGTCTTTAGCAGGCAGAATATAATAACTCGTTGTGTTATGCATGCCGAGTGCTTTGTTCTTCCTAAATTGAATGACATGTATATCACACAAAATTGTTCAGAGTCAAGGGGGAGTTGCAGCTGGGAAAGGCTCTGACACAAACAAGGAGGACTAGTTATTTTACACCAACAGCAGAAACTGCTGACCTCAGTGCATAGAAAGTCTTTCTTCAATTTGCAAACAAAATACGTGAGCCTAATAAGATGTTGACTGTCTCAACTGTGAAATAGATCCAGTAAGGACTATTTTTTTTCCTGATGGACTCCAGGTAATTCTCAATGGTACAGATTATTACTTCAGAGAAAATTCTGAATAACAAATTTTATGTATGTTTTATCAACAAGTCGATAGCTCTACAAGACACTGTAACTGAGCCATAATTACCTTCTAGTTCCTGAAGGGACACAAAGATGCAGCAGTATCTTACTCAAAGCTTGTGCCAACATACTGCTTACTTTCTCCCCTACTGCCATTTTGTTTTTCTGATAACTGATTAACTTCTTTCCAAAATTGTCTCTCTCAAAGTTCTCCATTTTCCCCAGCTCTTCCCATTTTTCTTCCTCACCTGCTCAAATGGCCATGTGCTGCCATAAACTCAGAAACTGAATTGCATAACCTGCTCTCATTCAGGAGAATGAGAAGAGCCTGTGATATGAGAGAAAATCATGTTCTCAGACTGAGATTCCACATAAGTCTCCAAGAAAGATAAAAATTATTATTCCTGATACAACTATGGGGGACACAGTTGATGGTCTATTATCTCTTCTTTATAGCTGACCTCATCAGTGACTTCCTTCAACTGGCTGTCAGGGCCCTGAGTACACTAGTAGGCCTTAATGGCCCTGGTTAGCCTTCCCCCAAGCCCATTTGGCTTCTGGGGCTCCCCAGAGGTGACTTGGGCCCTTCCTCTCCTCAAGCTCACACAGCTCCTCCAGCTCCCAGTGCCAGCTCCACAGGGAGCTGTCAGCCATCATGGCACCCTGGTAGTGGGACACCCATTTGTTAACGCAGTGCTGCTCAGTCCACCTCTTCCAGCATAGGCCCAGTAAGCTGTCTGTCACACTGTGCAACCGGCTGCTATGTCTATACCTCAAAAAAAGTTTCAAAGGAAGAGACAATGAGCATATGAATTAAAGAAAACAACAAGAATAATCAGAGATATGAAAATCATGATTAGTGAGAAAAGGTTAAAGAAACTGGATTACCTACTCTACGAAAGAGAAGAACAAGGGAAAACATAATTGAAGTTTTCAATAAATTTTTAAGGGTGTTATTGAATCAAGAGATAACATGACCACATTGTACCTGGCCTGTGTTTTGAAATAAAACAGAGTCCTGCCATTTTTAGTGTAAAATACTCAGCAGTCTGTAACCAGGAAAATATTCTAGTTTGTCAGTCTTGGAGCAGCACCAGTCTGTAGCAACATTTCAAGTGTCCACATAAGGTACAATTTCTATCATCTTAATTTGCCCAGTCATGTTACTGGGTATCTCTTAAGTTTTCTAAGTAACCTTACATAATAAATAAGTTGTTAGGACCTTTAACACTCCATTATTTGGTGCCTAGAAATTGTTGCTGAGTTCTAAGTCTGTGTCTTCTGAAATAAAAACCCAGCCACAGAGTCTGTGTGGAAATGGTGGTGTACTTCATTAAATGTCTCTTCAGCACCCAGGGGAAGGTGGGACTGTGGTAGTCCCTAAGGCTCCCTGTTGGTGCATACCCCATCTTGCTCTCTGTTCATTTATCCTAGGTTCACCGGACAAGAAAGAAGGATAGTGAAGGGTGTACATGCAGTATCATCTTTATTATCATGTATTCTGAAGCAGGCTGAATGCACTCTTCACTCTCACAATTCAGACATAGTCAAAGTCATCTTCTAGGTGGAGCCTAAGCTTCTGGGGTGTCTACATATACATAGAGTAAATATAGCATGCCCAATGTCAGTGTGCATTCCTCCTCCACTGCAACTTGTGTCCCAAGAGTCCTAATTCTCTTCCATTAGACTTTCACCTCAAGGAGAAAAGCAAGTTTACTCTTTATGAAAAAACAATTCTCTATCATTCTTCTAAAGAGGAATGCAAGAAAAATAAAGTATAGAAACATAAAAAACAATACATCATAAGACGAACTTAATACTTTATTGTTTTATTCTGGGGAAGATTTTTTAAATTATTTCTTATTTTTTATTTTTTAATTTTTAATATTTTAATTTTTTATATTTTAATGTTAATATTTTAATAATATAATTTTAATTATAAAATATATTTTATTAGAAGAAATATTAAAGACTCAGCTGAAAATCTCAGAATACTGAGTGTAGCCAATGATGATTTTTGATTTTTCTACAGGTCACTGTGTCAAGAATGGTCCCAACAGCTTTCATACAACTTCCTACAACTCATATGAACTGGGTTTTGTTTGTTTGTTTGTTTGTTTGTTTCCTATGCTTCCTTGTGTCTGTTATCATCCTCTGCTCTTCTCCATGTTTGTTTTGGCTTATCCAAAATGACTTTCCTGATCTTAGTACAGGTCTTACAGATAGTTCATTACATTAAAAAGTACTTTTACAGTTAGCAGCCTCAGGACGTTAAAGTGGACATGGAGTCATGATTTTTTTCTCTGCTAAGAATTTTAATTTCCAGAAGGCAGCAAAGGAACGGAGAGGGCATCGTGGTTTAACCCCAGCCGGCAACTAAGCACCACACAGCTGCTTGTTCACTCCCTCGGGTGGGATGGGGAAGAGAATCGGAAGGGTAAAAGTGAGAAAACTTGTGGGTTGAGATAAAGACAGTTTAGTAAGTAAAGCAAAAGTTGCACGTGCAGGCAAAGCAAAACAAGGAATTCATTCACTACTTCCCATCAGCAGGCAGGTGTTCAGCCATCTCCAGGAAAGCAGGGCTCCATCATGCGTAATGGTTACTTGGGAAGACAAATACCATCACTCCGAACATCCCCCCTTCCTTCTTCTTCCCCCAGCTTTTATTGCTGAGCATGATGTCATATGGTGTGGAATATCCCTTTGGTCAGTTGGGGTCAGCTGTCCCAGCTGTGTCCCCTCCCAACTTCTTGTTCACCTGGCAGAGCATGGGAAGCTGAAAAGTCCTTGATTTAGTATAAGCACTACTTAGCAACAACGAAAGCATCCCTGTGTTATCAACACTGTTTTCAGCACAAATCCAAAACATAGCCCCATACTAGCTACTATGAAGAAAATTAACTGTATCCCAGCCAAAACCAGCACAGAGGGAATGAAAACAATACTCCTTTACCAGAGACGAGTACTCTGTATTCGTTAAGTCCCTCAGACATTCCTGAATGCAGTGTATTACACTAATAGATGAAGGACTGTGGATTATGTAACAAGCACTGCAGCATCTAAAATCCAGTTACTAAACTCCAGTAAAGCAAACCATACCATCTAAGTTAGGTGCCAAGATAGTACGTGCAATCAATGAAAAGATTTGAGTCACTGAAAAAAGCAGAGGGCACCAGCAATAAATCTCTCATTACAGGAAAAACTGCTTTTACTGCTATGATGTTATACAAAAACTGGAGCTGCCTGTTGCTACTTTACTAGTAGATGCACTGAAAATTATTAGACTAATTGTGGTAGTCAAAATAGGATTAACAGATCAGCCTTTCAAGAGACACAAGTAGAGAGCCTTTGTCATAAAACCAAGGAGCTTCCAAACATGCTCAGAGCCTTGCTAAGGGTGTGTAGAGGGTTAGGATATCCTAGAGGTCTTTCTGGAAATCTTAGCCATCTGAGTTCTCTCCAAGTCCAAACTTTAAAATACCTGCTAGCAGTTTTGTCCAGGTTTGTTCTTGACAAAACTAGTGAACTGAAATGTATTTGCAAATGACTGGGGTTTTTTTAGTTGGCTTGGTTGGGTTTTGTTGCTATGCAAAAGATAATGCAGCTACAGAACACTATCTAAAGGAATATATACTTCTTAAATAGGCTTCTGCTTGAATTTTTGTTTTGATTTGTTTTGTTTTCTATTCTGCATTAATTTTTACCCTAAACTCTTATCATAATAACGATGGTTGGGAATTAATCAATGCTTTTGGTCATCTGTCTGAGACAGAATTCTGCTTTTCCATTACAACAATATCATTTTTACTTTAAGGAATTAAAAATACACTGAAGCAAAGGAGATTTATTTTTATTTTACTTTTCAATCTGTAGTATTATGTACAAGTATACACTACTTTAATTCTTGCCAGAGATGAATGGTCCATCATTTGTCTTTGCATTCAAGCTGAATTCCTCTCACCATTGCAAAGGCTATAAGGCTAGCATATTAATAGCTTTTCAAGTAGCTAGCTCAGTGGCTCAGCAAAGATTTGGAGTAGTCCTTCTTCTGTAACCAATGTAGGGATTATGAAAGGAGCTTTAGCTACATCTTTCCAGCAAAACTTCCTGTCATATCAGAAGCTCAGGACCACTGGTTGCTGTGTCATATAAAACAGCTGTCAGGATGCTCCAGCATATGTGGAGACATTGTATAGTTGAATTGCTGGACCAGGATCAGACTAGAACAAACATGACTCAAAGCCACACACCTCTCTTCCCTGGGATATGCCACATGTCTTGCAACCATTGCTGAATAACTCATACACTCCATTGCATCTGAGCTTTTGGAGGTCAAAAGTTTTGTTTTAACCTGAGTATATTTCACTTAGGAGAGATGGCAAAATATGACAGAGGAAAGGATACAAGTTAGACGGCTGAGAGGCAAGGTGTTAAAATATCCAGGCAGAAAAAAGCACAGAGTAAAGAAATAAAATGGAAGTTGAAAAAAATATTCATGACAAAAAAATCTAATAAGAACCTAAACAGAATAAGCCCAGTTACTCAATGCATATATCCTATTCTAAACTACTGTAACTTCATCATCTGCTATATACAGTCCTTTGACTCATAGCAAACATTTTTTCTTAGGTTAACAGCACTGAATCTTTCCTTCACGCAAACATATTTGGAACATTATTTAGCAGCTGTAACCAAAAGGCATTTCTTATTTGTTTGGCTGGCTAGAAGATGGGAACAATATAGTTGTTACTTCTGTCTTCTGTGCTTTTTTTACCTGGAGACTTGATGGGGTTGCACACTGAGGCATTTAGAGCTGAAATAAGTGAATGTATCAGTCTAATGGTTGAACAGCATCTTTGTATAAATGGCACATAAAGTAGTACTTCTTGGGAAATGGGTTTTAGTTCAATATTTTAACTTACAGAGTTGTAATATGTGGGACCTTTTTTGTCTGAGTTAATTGTGTTCACACTTGAGCTACACTGTCACAATGGGATCAGCTACGGTATTTCAGCTAGAGCTCCACAGCGAGTATAATCCTTCTTCCATGAGGGATCCTCAAATCTGGTACTTGCTCCCCTTCTTTTCCCCACAGCTAGAACTGGGTAGTGCTGCCAGATTTGGAAGGACAAATATGCAAGTACACTTCTGAAGAATGATATACACTGACGAAAAATGAGGCTTGATGTCTAACATCATTATAAAAGATTGGTAATATTTTTCTGTGAAGCAGTTCAAGATGGAGTAGCACAAAAAGAAAGACAAAACTCAGATCTCTCACAGACAGATCATTTCTCCCTCCTTCTTGTGTTTCTCCTGGCCTTACCCTCCAGCAAAAAAGAACGTCAAGTGACAGATATATTTGTATGGAAAAAAATTAAATATTATCTAAATTGTACACATGCACATATGTAAATGTACACATATATACATACACATATGCACATATGCAGATTCCCACAAATACATATATCATCCTATGTCTCATCGACAAAGACATGAAAAAATCATACATTTTTTATATGTGACTCAATGTCACATACTCAGTGTGTGACTCAATATTGTTTACAGTTACATATACACATTAGAATTTATATATATCGATTCTCATTTCTGTCTGTGCATTAAAAAGTTACTGTTCCCATCATTTCATTTGTAGGTAAAAATATAAACATATCTGTTAATTATAAAACTGAATGTTTTCCAATATCAAAGTAACTCCGAAAGCTGCTACACACTAAGGACCAGATGATGAATCCCTGACTAAAAATGGCAACCAGGTATTCACATGAGTTTATACCCATTGATTTCATTTATGCTACTCATATGATTAATTATTCATAATGATCCTACAACAATGAAATATCTAGCGATTCAGTTCTTTAAAATCTTACATATGAATAAATACTTAGCAAGTAATCTGTTGTGGGTTGACCCTGGCTGGACGCCAGGTGCCCACCAAGACACTCTATCACTCCCCCTCCTCAGCTGGATGCAGGGGGGAGAAAATACAATGAAAGGCTCGTGAGTCAAGACAAGGACAGGGAGAGATCACTCAGCAATTACTGTCAAGGGCAAAATAGACTCAACTTGGGGAAATTAATTTATTTTATTACCAATCAAATAAAAGTAGGATAATGAGAAATAAAACCAAATCTCAAAACATCTTCCCCCATCCCTCCCTTCTTCCCGGGCTCAACTCCCCATTTCTCTACCTACTCCCCCAAGCAGCACAGGGGGACCGGGAATGGGGGTTGCGTTCAGTTCATCTCATTGTTTCTGCCACTCCTTCCTCCTCACACTCTTTCCCTGCTCCAGCGTGGGGTCCCTCCCACAGGAGACAGTCATCCATGGACTTTTCCAACGTGAGTCCTTTCCCACAGGCTGCCATTCTTCACAAACTGCTTCAGCATAGTTCCTTTCCATGGGGTGCAGTCCTTCAGGAACAGACTGCTCCAGTGTGGGTCCTCCACAGGGCCACAAGTCCTGCCAGGAGCCTGCTCCAGTGTGGGATCCTCTCTCCATGGGGTCACAGGTCCTGCCAGAAACCTGCTCCAGCCCAGGCTTCCCACAGGCTGCCATTCTTCACAAACTGCTCCAGCATGGATCTATTCCATGGGGTGCAGTCCTCCAGGAACAGCCTGTTCCAGCATGGGTCCCCCACTGGTTCACAGGTCCTGCCAGGAGCCTGCTCCAGCGTGAGCTCTCCACGGAGGTCACAGCTTCCTTTGGGCGCATCCACCTGCACCGGTGTGGGGTCCTCCACAGGCTGCAGGTGGGTATCTGCTCCACCGTGGACGTCCATGGGCTGCAGGGGGACAACCTGCCTCACCGTGGTCTTCACCACAGGCTGCAGGGGAATCTCTGCTCTGGCACCTGGAGCACCTTCTCCCCCTCCTTCTTCACTGACCTTGGTGTCTGCAGAGTCGTTCCTCTCACATATTCTCACTCTTCTCTCCGGCTGCTATTGTGCAACAGTTTCTCTTCACTCCCTTCTTAAATATGTTATCCCAGAGGCGTTACCACTGTTGCTGATTGGCTCAGCCTTGGCTGGTGGTGGGTTCATCTTGGACCCAGCTGGCATTGGCTCTGTCAGACGTCTTCTCACAGAAGCCACCCCTGTAGCCTGGTCTGCTACCAAAACCTTGCCATGGAAACCCAATACATAGTCTCACTGACACTAATATGAATGCTCATGTGAGTATCTTGGCTGGGCCAAACTTGTCATATAAAGGAATACTACTAACATTCTTGTTAAATGACTGCCTGAAATATTTACATGTTTAACACATAGCTAAAATGCCATCCTACTAAATAACAGCTGTATTTATCTTCTGTATTCATTGAGTGCTTAGTTTATATAACTATCCTAATAAATTTTCCTTCCTATAATGTACAATATATCCATCTCTAGCACGTAAAAAGTTAAAATAACACTAAAATAACTTTCAGAAAGGATTAGGGGAAACAAACACCTGCTACATTTATGAAACTTAGCACAAGTGCATTTTTGTACCAAGTTAATTTCCAGATTCAGGAAGACATACTCTCTGTAAATGAAGAAACAGTGCCCAGCACTGAATGTGAGCTAAAATGCTGCACTTAAAAAATGCAACAGACTTTTCAGAGGTAGCTCTGAAAAATGCTCTAGGACACTTTCTACTGCAATATGATCATAACATTATAATGAGTGAGAGAACAAGAGATATGTGACATATATTTTACCTGATTCACAAAGCTATTAGCTAAAAATTAATAACTTCACTAAAATCAAAAAGGCAGTATGACCCTGTAATGACTATGGTGTTAATAGGAATCCAAGTCCAGGCTGAAGTAACTGTACAGTCATTTAGAGACAGAGATTTTAAAATCTGGTCAATTTACACTTTGACTTATCATATATCTAAGCTTTTAGTACATTTACACATTATCTTCAAAATACTTTTTGCAATGAACAGTGCTTTGACATCCTTTTCTATTAGGTAGGCCTATGTCTGTTGTGCACTCAGTATTATTTAAATATGAGGCCATATACTTTTTATCTGTTTTTGCTTCCAGTAAATCTATTTGTGAAACACGATTTGATTCAGATGTTATTTTCTTATACATATAGGATCAGATTCAAAGCTTTTTAAAGTCTGTTGAGTTCTTTCACCTGACCTCATTCAGCATTGGATCAGATCTATCATAATAAACTGACTCAGAAAAGTAATTAACAGTAAAACTTAAAGGAAGTGATTCTCTTCCTACCCCAAAATTTAAATGGTTAGTTCACTTATCATACCATCTGCAAATGTGTCTAGCTGATATCTGACTATCTGATCAGGGACAACAAAGCTAAAAAAACTCCAGAATTAATTTTCTGTCCTCATCTGACACTTGCTATGCCAATGGAAACAAAAATTAACATTCTTACCTATTATATATTATTGATACAAGACTGAAATTTCCCATAGGGAGATTTTTCAAGTTTTTGTAAGCAGGAGTCTTCATCTGTTAGTAATAAATACTGCTGCATATTGCAGTGCTCCAGAATATTACCCACCAACCCTTATCATCATTGTCATATACCCTAAAATTACCTGGATACAGAGAAAGCACCTAATAAATGTCCTAAGTTTTATGCAACTGTTTTCTTTTAGTGTTTGTATTCAGTCAGGAAATGCATCTCTCTAAGTTTGATAATATCACTTGTAGAAAAAAGACGAAGACTCTTGATTTTGACTAAAGAGTTAAAGCAAACGATTATGCATTTGGTATTAAGGTTGAATCTGGAGAAATGAAAAAAAAACAGAAAGGCAAAATAATGAACACTTTCAATTATCCTACAAAAACCCCCACAAAATTATATAGTTAAGAGTGAAGCATGCTAGGCAGGACCTGGAACCAGGCTAGACAGCATTAAAGAAATCAAAAAACCTGCTAATGTTCCCATGTTTTTAAATAGAAATATTGTCATTTTTATCAATTCCAATGAAAGAATAATAGCATGTACTCACCTTTAATCACTAAAATATTTCAGATAAAGAATTTGAGGAAAGACTCCAGGTATTCTTGTGGTATTATTTCTCCAGGCATTTTTCTCATTTGCTACTTCATTTTCTGGTTTTCATAATTAGTGAATTATCTCTCCTATCGTGGATACTCCATTTGAGATAGCAGACATTTCAGATTCAGAGTAATATAGCATATAGCCTGTCAATATTATATGAATAGCTTAAATGAAATGTTCAGAATCTGAATAAGGGGGCTAATAGTAAAACCTATAAAAATAATACAATATTAACTGTGCAGGATATTAGGAGGATTCTGAGGATGGCATTCAGTTCCAAACTGTAGACATGTAAACTTAGCTAGTAGCTTGATTCAGTTGCCAAAGCATAGGTGTCTGCTGCCACCAGTAATGCAGCAGGATATCCTGTCTTTTGTCCAGCTGCTACTCAGAAGAATAGATTTTGTGTTTGTCAGCCTTCTACAGTTGTCTCAAAATTCTTCTTTTCATATGTGCCATATGTGGGTGAGAATTGTTTTGAGTAGGAGCAAGGAGACAGAATAAGAAAAAGTCATATCTCCTTGCCAAGAGTTTTGGCTCTTTGACTTATTTTTTCAATTGATTTTACTGAACTAAACCCCAAGAGCCAAGGGAAGGGTTTCATGTCCAAATCACACTCAATATCTCTGTACCATAGCAGCATGTCATGGTTATAAGTGTAATCACAAGAAAAAGTTGTGAAGCTTGTGTACACCGTTACACCATGCCAACTTTAAGACATCAGTCTACAATTAACAGTAACTACATCTGAAACAATAGAATTGCATTTTGTCATCTTTGCTTTTCTTCCTTGCTCTTCTCTCAGGTCTTGCTGCATCTGCCTTAGGAAAAAGTTCAGCATTAATTCTAAATCAGATGCAGGCAAGAGAGAAATGCTCAAGCACTTCTCAGATGTTCACAAAGAACAGTTTCAAAAGAACATGTTTTCAGAACAAAATGCTTTCTTTGTGTGCTGCCAATGTACAACACATCTAGCCTGCTTTCTGATTCCTCCATTTGCCTTTATACTATATGGCATGTTCATGTTAAAGCTGAAAGGATCACTCCTGCAAATTCTTAGTGATAGAAGAAGTATTATGCACAAACCAGGGAGGCTTATAATTTGATAAAATTTCTTACTGGACATAGAATTACATTCAAATTAAAGCTCTCAAGGAAAGCCATGTGCAGAACCTAGTAGCAGCTGAACTTAAGGACAATGGACTGAATCCATTGCCACTGTGTCAGAAAATAGAAACAATGACAAGAAGCCTTATTTGTTACTATAAAAAATTATTAAACTGGGTGAGATCAAAGAGCTGTCTTGGAGTATGCAGCTCCAAGAGTAGGCAAAAGTAACTGCTGAGAAAAAGATAGAATAAAAAAAAAAAATTAGAGGACCTTTCTGATGCCCTATCACCCCATCTTCCATCAGTCAGAAGTTTAGGAACTTCCTGAGCAAAAATTTCATGTGGACCTCCAGGTTTAATAACAGTTGATTATTCAATTTTGATTACACACTTATGTAAACACATTCATATTTTTGGCCTCTCTTTGACCAGTCTGTGCCCATCTTGATGGCATCAAAAGATGGGACAGGAATTCAGTGTTTAGTCATTGTGTACCACTAATGTTTCTGTAAAATGCATTAGTTTTTAACAATGATACAGGTCTTTTTCATGACAAGGACTGTTGGAAACCTGTGCAACCTTGGCAGAACTGCCTTTGGCAGGTTCTCTACATCTGCATGAATTAAAAAGAGGCACATGAGGAAGCCTTGGCTTCTGTTAGTTGTAATTTTGACTGTTATTAGGTGTATTTTCATCTGTAATCAATGCTAGCCATGAAGCAAATACTCAGCAGAGACTGGTATTTAATTTCTTTGTTTATACCTCTAATAAAAAAAGACACAAAATTTGTAAATTATATTCACAGCTGTCCTGCATTTTCTTTTCCTCTCTTGCTGTTGCCTTTTCACACATCTTCTCCTTCTCTGTGTTTTGTTGTTCCTGCATATTAAAACTTGGTTGCTTTCTCTGGAAGGAAATTATATCCTACTATATGGTCTTTGTAGTATGCAGACAAATCCAAGGGAATTTCTGGATTTCACAGTAGCACAAATATGATTGATCTGCTTGTGAATATGAGCAAGAAGGTGTGACCATCAGCTCCATTTATAATCAATGTAAAGAACTTTCTAGGCTGCAGTTTATATGATCCAAATTTAAATGTATCAAATAGATTATGGGAGACGTGGATAGAATGAAACCTATGTCTGCATTCATTCATCCAGCTTCTGATAAGTGTCTTTTAAGTCTTTTCCTTGCTTTCCTTACAAAAGCAGAAACAAAAAAAATTTGAGATATTTATTTCCTGATCTTAAGGGAGAAGCTTGCCAAAGCCATATTAACCAATATATTTGTGGAGTGTATAGAGGACTACTTAGGGGATATGCACTAATATCACTTCAGTAGCTGGCTGACAAGACCAAGAAAACGTCTCCTTACCATGTCCTTAAGACAACGAAATAAAATGCCTTACTCAGTATTCAAGTCTGCTTTCCAGACAAGAACAGTAGGCTAATATTCAGTCTATGTAAGAAGGAAATATGTTGTGGAGGTAAAGACAGTGAAAGAAACAACAGATTTTGTACCATCTCCCAGAATGAAGTTTGCACTTGTTACTTCATCAGAAATGACAGGGGATGCTTTTAGAATCACTTCTAATACCAGATCATCAGATATGAAGTTGTGGCCAAAGATAGCTTTTTTTTTTAAAGCAGCATGTCTTTGAACATGGTCTTGTTCACATGTTGCTTTCCAAAATAAAACTACCTTTGGTTACTGATGTCTTTCTCATTTAAAATCGGACACAAATACCCACTGTTTGTCTACACTTCTGTTTGGCTACAGATACTGCTGTAGAGATCATCACTCTATAGAGTAGGTTGATGACATTTTCACTTCATAACTTTTCATACAAGTCTTTTATCTGATTCTCAAATGGTTTTCAGGCACAGTTATTATTTGGGGAGAGGAGGTGGTTTTATTGTTTGGGGTTTTTTTTCTGTTCAAAGAGCCTCAATAGTGTAGTTGTGCCAACGTCTACCAGAGTGACCCTAAAGTTAACATGGTATGACATAAGAGCAAGTAGGGATGTTTGGATGACCAAGACCATCTAGATTATTGTTTGTTGAGTGTGCTGGGAAGATGGACTTAAACTTGACAGAGTACTTTTCTATTCTTCCAGTGGAGAAGCTCCTATCAGGTATGCGTGGGTTTCATCTTTGAAGGAACCAAGAGCATTGGTCCAGAATAGAGTCCTGATATGAATTAGCAGTCATGCAATGCATATAGTCATGGACTAAGAATTTGGAGCAAACCAGAAAGTGAGCCAAAGAGCTACTCTAGATAACACAGTTGAAGAGGCACATCTCAAACCTAATCTGAATTTATGGCAAGCGTTTGATTCAATGCCTATCTCTATGAGTATTTTGTCACAATGAGAACACAAAACATCAGAGCACACACACTACACAATTTCCTATGATTACTTTTGTCTGGATGGCTCTTAAGATAATACTTTTGACTGAGAAATCATATATGGATAGAATATCTCTCTTTGAGAGTTCATAATTTTCTTGATACTCCAAATGTACTTAGAGCTGATGAGTCTTACAAAATACTTTGAGCAGTCTGAGAAGTTAAACAGTTTTGAAGTACCTTGTGACCCCTTGTGTTCTTTAGTTTGGTCTTGTTCCCATTTGTACAATGTGTGCATATATTGGATAAATGTGCTATTTAATTACTCTTTCAGGGATATACTGGCCTTTCTAGGGTATGTCTGCAGATGGGTACAGATGTACATTAGTTCTCTCTGTACTTCAGGTTGATCACATTCAAGCTTACTTTGAAAGCTGCATAACTGTTAAACTTGTTTTATACCCAGGTAATAAAGCTTTGCATCCAGTGTGAACAGAAGTTCACAGATGCCACACTTCAGAAAACATTCAAAACTTTTTACTTTGAATATCCTTTTTTCATCCCTTTTATTCCAGAAAAAAAGGAATTTAATTAACATTACTACTGAATGCAGCCTACTTCACATTTGCAACAACTTGACACCACTGTTTGCTTTGCTGGTAAAATCTAGGTCCCACTCTCTGGCCTCTGGCTTGTTTCAGAACACTAAGACTTAGGAAGTTTTATATAAAAGTACTGTATAGAGGTACTAACATAGTACCTCTGTATTGTACTGTATAGAAGTACTGTATAGAAGATGCTAACATAGGCATGTGAAGGGTGAAAGCTCCTTTCCTTTTTTCATAGAATTCTATCATATTCCCTTTATTAGATTAACTTTCTCCTTTTTATAATACCGTGGATGTTGTAAATAGTCTTCTATTGACAGAAACCACTTCCCAAACTGTGTAGTCCAAAAGCTGCCTAACTATTTAGTTTCAAAAGGCTCACTCCTCTGTTTAAATCTCTGCCCTAGATCCTTTTGGGACACTGAATTGTCCTATTTTACATATTCCTTACTAATGAGCCTTTTTTTTAACATGGAAAGCCTCCTTAATAAGTCTTTGATTTTTCATAGTTTGTGCTCAAGACTGTAGTAAGAGGAGGGTGTCAGCAATGGGTAGTCAATCAAAAGCTTAATAACTTCTACCTTTTCTCATTCTGTTGAGCTTGCAGCTACAGTTATAATTTAGTACCTTAAAAGTTGTAATTTGATTTAAAAATCCAGATATGAAAAAGGAAGACTCTCAAACCAATCAACACTAAATTCTCTTGAGGCTAATAAATCATTTACAGCAAGGGTCAGTGTTCCTATCTAAAACAGAAGCAATGCTTTTTTTTTCCCACTGTAATCTTGTCCTTTGCCAAGCTGTCTCTACCGTACAAAAGCACTGCATTGCAATAGTGTTATGTATCCAGCAAACAGAGATTTTATTTTGTTCTTGTAGCAAGCCTGTCTAAGAAATGCAGATACAGACCAGATAAGCATTCATCTTTAAAATTTATATCAAAATAAATTCTGGGCTACAGAGGAACTAAAAATTCAGGAGACACACAGATTTTTTCTCACCGTATTCATTAAGGAAAAGATCAAATTGGAGACTTGTATTTCTTTCCCTGTCACTACCTTTTATTGGCAGAAAGCAGAGGTATGCTGCAGCCAGAAGGTTATGGAACATCTTTAATGCTTCCTCTTTAGCTCACTGTAAAGCTGGTGAGCGAGTAAATCTCTGCTGGATGATTTCACAGCTCAGCATGAGCATCATGTGGGAAGGCAGAGCAAATGCTTGTTTTTTTAATGCTATAGGCAGAGATCCAAGAAAGAAAAGGGATCTCAAGTGGCTAAGTACAAGGAGTGATCGCCAGCTGATAATTAAAATATTGAAGGACACTCTGAGGGAAAGGTGTACAACAACAGTAACTTTTAATTTCCAACATTTTAAAGAGAACTAAGACCAAGTTTCTGACTATTTGTTGAAGACATGGTGAGTTACTATGTAAAGGTAGTGACATTAGGATGGTGACTTAGAAAATTTAGTTTGGCTAACCTAATTCCTGTGCAGATCTGACAGGATGAGCAGCCTCTTTTTTTTTTTAATCCTTGATATTACTTTAGGGATTTACATATTTGAAATTTTAGTTTAGCGAGTTTTTTACTTTATAATCTCAAACTTTAACTCATAAAATCATAACTTTAGGGTAGGAGTCAGTGGTTTTACTGAGCTGGCCTGAAGTCGAGTCAGACAAACCAACATCAGAAGGTTTATGACCTGTAGATCCAATGTAATCTGGATGAAATCTGTTCAGCAAAGACAACTGGTCTTTTCTTGACCAGAAAACCTAGTACACAACTTCACAATGATCTTACGGCACATGCACAGGTCAGGTATATATATGTAGTAGTCTGATGCAGGATATGTTGGACTAATTCTACAATGGCTAGACAGATGATCTGCACATGTTAGGAAAATCTGAAGCATTAGACTTCCTGCATGTGCATATTGATTCCACATCATATGAAGAATGAAATATCTAGTATAGATCTAACTTGAAGTTGTTCTTCATACGCTTGATGAATATTTATTATGTAGGATTTATGTAGAAGTAGTTTTCTATAAGTATTTATTAGAAAGTTAATGGAAAGAGGTTTTATTAATAATAATAATGCTATACTTCAGCCATAGCAATCTTTTAATATTTGCTGCTATTCAAGAGACTTTTACATGTGCTTTAAGATACAAACCTTTAACATTTTCATATATTTATCTTCTGATTAGCATTTCATTCTCTTTCTCACTGTGTTACAGATCATGGCAGAATAGTGAAGGTAACAAGAAGAACAGTTCTGCAGATAATTTCCATGAAGATATATGCATCTGAGATAATGGATAATTCAAGTCTAATAGAAAGTTGCTTGAGTCTTGTCCAGAATTAGTTCTCTTTCTTCCCGAAAGGAAGGTAAGTCAAGAATAGGATAGTAGCGATGCAGAAAAATAGGGTCTTAGTCCCCAAGTGTAACCATAAACTAGGTCATTCATTACTGAATATCTGAACTCATGCTGTATTACTTGCTGACACATCCGGGGTAGCGTCAATTTTATCTAACTTTGGTTGTCTACCATACAGACATCTACAGCTGAGCTAGTCACCCTCAGTTCTCTTTATAGTCAATAGAGAAAAAGAGGCAGCTTTTAGGGAGAAATTCACCTGACCTATTTTTGACATCTACTTTAGGATGAAATAGATCATGCGCTAGACGTGCTTATTTCTCTTCACTGAGTAAAGAAAGAACTTAGAGTGACTAGCTCACTTGTAGAGGTTTACATTGCAAAGGTCTAAGTGAGAGGAGCTTAGAGCTTTGATTCTGATTCTTGCTTTAATTAGTAAACTATAGGTTATACAAAAGAAAAGAGCTTTGAAAACATGATTGAAAGCCATGCACTTTAGAATATTCTGCCAACTGGTGCCATATATGCTGCTCAGTGAGTAAGAACAATGGTTTCAGTTAGATGGAATGGGAAATGAACCTGAAACCCAATAGTTTCCTACATCCCAGAGGCTGACCCTGATCATGAGGGTTTGAACTGAACGGAAGTGGCATCAAACTCTTCAATGTTCTTCCTTAGCCCTAACTTTCCTTGAGCATATCACAACCTTATTTTTGCTTTTATTATGAATGATGTGTTCAAAACATCATCTTTATTATGATGTTTTGAAAACATCATAATAAAGATAAAATAATACAGAGCAACATGAACTACATCTTAATAATTTTGGTTATTTTCATTTTGTCTGAAGTAATTTGACAGATTCAACTTAAATTTGTAAATAGTTTTGAATGTTTCAAACTATAGATTTGAAAAGAAAAAAGGTTTATCATTTACTCCCTAGCTCTAATTTTATCCTAAGCTGATTTTTTTAAAAAAAGTTTCCTTTCTCTTCTTCTGAAAAAAAAAAGAAACTTCCTACAAATAACATAAGACTTCATAGTATTAATTCTCCATTTTTTTCCCCATAGAAGAAGAGACTATCTTCATGTTAAGATTATTTTTTTTTAATTGGCATTATTTATTTTGTTTTATTGATATACCTTCAGATCGCTTATTTTACAATGGGGAAATGGGACAATAATGTATTTTGCCTTTTATAGATTTTTTGAACTTCCTTTTCCTTTTCTTCTTACAATCTGTTAATACTTACCTGTAGATGACTCATTGCTTGACCTATTCTAATATTCAAAAGCCAATCCCTCATTCCTTTAGGTATTGCACTGTAGCTGTTACACCAGTAAGCAAATTTCAAGCTTTATCATAGAAATCTGTAGGGATTCCATGTACAAAATAACAGCTAAATGATCATTGATATTTTGTAAATTAATCCTCTGAATAATAGGTAGTCATTATAATCTTAGTAAACTTTTCATGCTCTGTACATGCACATCAGCAACAGCATTAGAAATGACACATGAACTCTTGCTACTGTTAACATATAAAAGCTGGTCTTTGAGTTTCTAATTACTTTAAGTATTATTAAAAATAAAAGAGTGACCTTGTCACAATTAACTGATCAGACCACTCAGAGACTTTAAATGTACATAATTTTCTTGTAGAAATTTAAAGGAAATGAAAAAGTCAGTCAGTTTCATTTTGAACTTGCTCGCTTCCTTTAGTATTTGTTTTTCCACATGCATATTCATTCTAAGCAATTAGTGTTCAGTCCAATGTTTGTAGCAGGATATAGAGCTGGTAATTGTTTGAATATGCTTGTTTGCCAGACAACATGCATATTCATAACCAGAGTTACTAGTGTAGTTATGTTTAATATAAGAGGAGGGAAGGATAAGGGAAAACATAATGCAAAAAAAGTCAATTAATGTATGACATGTTTACTATAGAGCTTTCAGTTTTGATAGAACAGTGTAAATGGTAACATTTTATTGATTTTAGAGATAGAAAATAGCGGTTACTTAACAAAAACAAAGAAATACCTAATTCTTTATTAAAGGGATAAAACCAGGCTTGCTAGTGATAAGCCACGGAATGTCATGTCAATGTTTAAAGGGCGGAGTGCTAGTGAGGTCCTTCAGTCTGTTCCATGATGTGCTGAGTACATTGGAGCACATTTGAAATGTCTTTGCACTAATGCATGCTGCACCTTAGCCATCCCAGTGGGGGTAGGGGATGGAGATCCGTGTGGCAGCAAAGATGCAAGAGTTGTTGGTGCGTTAGAAACCATGGAAGCACATGAGAACAGTCACATAGGAATTAGGGCTTCTCTTCCAATAAAGATGGCAGGATCAATAGCCCAACTTAAGTGCATCTACATCAATGCACACAGCATAGGCAACAAATAGAAGAAGCTGGAAGCCATTGTGCAGCTGGAAAACTATGATATCCTTGCAATCACGGAAACATGGTGGGATGACTCGCACAACTGGAGTGCTGCAAAGGATGGCTATAAGCTCTCCAGAAGGGATAGGTAAGGAAAAAGACATGATGGGGTAGCCCTGTGTGTTAGGGAGCATTTTGACTGTCTAAAGCTTGACAGAGGTGATGAAAGAGTTGAGTGTTTATGGGTAAGAATCAGGGGGAAGGCCAACAAGGCAGATATCATGGAGGGAGTCTGTTATAGACCAACCAGCCAAGGTGAGGAGGCAGACAAAATATTCTATAAGCAGCTGGGAGAAGTCTCACAATCATTAGGCTTTGTTCTCATGGGGGAGTTTGATTTACCACATGTCTGCTGGAAATACAAGACTGCGGAGAGGAAATTCCAGGAGGTTCCTGGAGTGTGTGGCAGATAACTTCCTGACACAGCTGGTGAGTGAGCCAAGTAGGGATGGCGCCCCACTGGACCTGTTGTTTGTGAACAGAGAAGGACTTGTGGGTGATGTGATGGTTGGAGGCTGTCTTGGGCATAGCGATCATGAAATGATAGAGTTTTCAATTCTCGGAGGAATAAGGAGAGCGGGCAGCAGAACTGCTACCTTGGGCTTCCGGAGGGCAGACTTTGGCCTGTTTAGGAGCCTGGCTGACAGAATCCCTTGGGAGGCAGTCCTGAAGGGCAAAGGAGTCCAGGAAGGCTGGACATTGTTCAAGAAGGAAATCTTAAAGGTGCAGGAGCAGGCCTTCCCCATGTGCTGAAAGATGAGATGGCAGGGAAGAAGACTGGCCTGGCTGAACAGAGAGCTCTGGCTGGAACTCAGGAAAAAAAGGAGAGTCTACGACCTCTGGAAGAAGGGGCAGGCAACTCAGGAGGACTACAAAGATGTTGTAAGGCTAAGCAGGGGGGAAATTAGAAGGGCCAAAGCCCAACTAGGACTTAATTTGGCTACTGCAGTAAAAGACAATAAAGAAGGTTTCTATAAATACATTAGCAACAAAAGGTGAGCTAAGGATAATCTCCATCCCTTATTGGATGCAGGGGGAAACATAGTGGCAAAGGATGAGGAGAAGGCTGAGGTACTTAATGCCTTCTTTGCCTCAGGCTTTAATACTAAGACCAGTTGTTCTTGGGGTACTCAGCCCCCTGAGCTGGAAGACAGGGACCGGGAGCAGAAGGAAGCCCCCATAATCCAAGGGGAAATGGTTAGCAACCTGCTACACCACTTAGACACACACAAGTCTATGAGGCTGGATGGGGTCCACCCAAGGATACTGAGGGAGCTGGCGGAAGTGCTCACCAAGCCACTTTCAATCCTTTATCAGCAGTCCTGGCTAACCAGGGAGGTCCCAGTTGACTGAAGGTTAGCAAATGTGATGCCCATCTACAAGAAGCACTGGAAGGAGGATCTGGAGAAGTACAGGCCTGTCAGTCTGATCTTGGTGCTGGTGAAGGTTATGGAGCAGATCATCCTGAGTGCCACCACATGGCATGAACAATCAAGTCATCAGGCCCAGTCAGTATGGCTTTATGAAAGGCAGGTCCAGCTTGATTAGCCTGATCTCCTTCTATGACAAAATGACCCGCTTAGTGGATGAGGGAAAGGCTGTGGATGTTGTTTCCTTGGACTTTGGTAAAGCCTTTGACACTGTTTTCCACAGCATTCTCCTGGAGAAACTGGAGTGCACCCTCAGTAAGTTTGCAGGTGACACCAAGTTGGGCAGGAGCGTTAATCTGCTTGAGCGTAGAAAGGGTCTACAGAGGGATCTGAACAAGCTGGATCAATAGGCCAATTGTATGAGATTCAACAAAGGTAAGTGCTGAGCCCTGCCCTTGGGTCATAACAACCCCATGCCACAGTACAGGCTTGGGGAAGAGTGGCTGGGGGAAAGCTGCCCAGTGGAAAAGGACCTGGGGTTGTTGGGCAACAGCTGGCTCAATATAAGCAAGCAATGTGCCCAGGTGGCCAAGAAAGCCAATAGCATCGTGGCTTGTATCAGAAATAGCATGGCCAGTAGGAGTAGGGAAGTGATCGTCCCTTTGTCCTCGGCACTGGTGAGGCCGCACCTTGAATACTGTGTTCAGTTTTGGGCCCCTCACTACAAGAAAGACACTGAGGTGCTGGAGCGCGTCCAGAGAAGGGCAACGAAGCTGGTGAAGGGTCTAGAGCACAAGTCTTATGAAAATTGGCTGAGGGAACTGGGGTTGTTTAGTCTGGAGAAAAGGAGGCTGAGGGGAGACCTTATTGCTCTCTACAACTACCTGAAAGGAGGTTGTAGAGAGGTGGGTGTCAGTCTCTTTTCCCAGGTAACAAGTAATAAGATGAGAGGAAATGGCCTCAAGTTGCACCAGGGGAGGTTTAGACTAGATATTAGGAAATTTTACTTCACTGAAAGGGTTGTCAAGCATTGGGACAGGCTGCCCAGGGAAGTGGTTAAGTCACCATCACTGGAGGTATTTAAAAGATGTGTAGATGTGGCACTTAGGGATATGGTTTAGTAGTGGACTTGGTAGTGTTAGGTTTACAGTTGGACTTGATGATCTTAAAGGTCTTTTCCAACTTAAATGATTCTATGATTCTATAAGCAAACATCAGGTCCAGAAATAACTTATTTCTCTTATCACATGTTGTGTCAGCTTTAGTTCCAAATTTTCAATGCCTAAACTTAATTGTGCAGATATAATGAAGATATAGGTACCAATATTAATCAAGTCTTCATTGACTCTGTTGAGTAGATCACCACTGGCTATAATGGAAGCTTAGATACCTACTTCATATGTAAACAAGTATGTTCAGACATCAAAATTCAAGGCTCTACATTGTGGAGCTGAATGTCATTCTTTAGAGCATAGATATTTAGGTTGTCTCAATCTTGAACTGAACCCCACCTCTCTTTTTGTTTTCCAAGGCTAGATCATGAAAATAAGGTTCTGGATTGTGGCCAGTCCACCCTGGATCCTCCTTCTTGCCCTCTGGAAGATACGAGGGACATTTGCTTTCTTATAGTCCTTTGGAACCAGCTCATCAAGTCTCCTGGTTGCCATCACTTTTCATGGAAAATTACAGGTGGCCTAACAATGTTATCAACTGGCTGACGTCAGCTCCTTCAGTGCTTGTGGGTACATCCTACTAGATCCTGTAGATTTGTGTGTATCCAGTTTGTTGAAATGGTAAATCTTCCCAGCTCCAGACTTTCCCACAGACTTCAGGAACCAGGGGTTGTTGAAGGCCAGTCTTAACAGTAAAGGCCATGGTGAAGAAGGCATTGAATACCTCAGCCTTTTCCATGTCCTTTGTTACCATGGTCTCTGCACTGCTGAGCAGCAGGCTCATGTTTTCTTGGTCTTCCTTTTGCTTCTGATGCACCTGTAGAAGCCCTTTTTTGATCTTCATGTCCCTTGCCAGATCCAGCTCCAAGTGAGCTTGGGTATATCAGGTATATCAGCAGCAAAAGCAAGACTTATCCTGGACTGCATTATCTTCCCAACAGGATAAGGAGATTGTGTTAGGAATCATTACACCAACCACCATGGCTTCTTTCTTGGACTGTACTATCTGTCCCTCTAACAGAAAACTAATGTAATTCATACAATTTCATATATGCATGTGATTGGAGTGTTTTGGTATCTGAGTCTATCTAGTGTCTGCATTGTCAATTTGGTTTTAAACTGCAACACCTTTGTACCTTCATGACCAGTAGCCCTTTGTAGGAGATATCAGCAGAGGAAAATGGGTAACTTTTGATCATCATTCAGCATTTTAGGCCTCTACCATAGCCTCAGTGATGTTCTAAATAGGCTGTTTGTGTACATTGACTGTATAGTACGGTCCTAATAATTATCTCGAGTGTAGAACTGTCTTGTTACTTTCTAATGCTATATTAGAAGTATTGTTTCTAAGGCTTGATTCAGCTGCCCACATTAGTGGACATTTATCCCTACCTCTGCAGGCAACTGAATTGAGCCCCAGGTGCCAGTCACAATGATATGAGATGAACACTTATCAAAAAGTAGTGAGATAAATGAATTATTTAAAAATACAGGTCTTTTAAAATATTAAAAACTTCAGTAACTGCCTTTCATCAAGTCCCTATTGTCTCATTTTTGTAAGTGCAATTCCATTTATAATAAAAAATAATTGCCAATTTTGATTTTTTTTTCACTAAATCTATTTAAGCATTTAGTCTAGAACATTGTCTGCTAATGTGTTGTGATATTTATGTTCACTTTCCTTGTCTTAACGATGAGACCTTCAAATTCAGTAGTAGAATAAGGTCTCTAAAAATATATAACAAAAATCTGACAGTAATATAGTATATCACTTGAATGAGTTATTGGTCAAGGGATACTAGCATATGCAAGCCCTCATGAGGTGTGCGTATTCCCTTAAATGTATGATCTTCACAGGACAACTTAAAGCAGGTAGGTTGCTTTATATTCAGATGCAGCAATTATTTTGTTTCATTTAATTTCGGTTTTGGTATAAACGAGTAATCCTTCTTAGATCCACAGCAATAATGAAAATTTTTAACAATCAGAAAACAGTTTTTTATTTACCCTCACATTTCCTATACCTCATTTTAGACTGATTTTGCGTTGTTTTATTCCTATCTTTTTCCTCAGTTCTGACTGAAAAAGAAATAATGTTTGGAATCTCTAGCTCCTAAGAAGTGCAGATCTGTGCAGGAATTGAAGAAATACTGAGCTCTTTAATCAGTATTTCCATAATAGAGTTTATTATTCTTGTTTGTTATGATATATGCTGGGCAAGGACTAGAAAATAGCATGTATAAGCTCTTCATAGTACTAATTGTGATTAACAAGCTAATTAAAAGGGGGAAAGAATTCTTACTACATATTAATATTCTATTAAAATGACAGGATAACCTCTAAACTTGAATGGAAAGAATTGCTTAACTTACTCCACAGACTGTAATTAATTTTTCTAAAACAATTTAATTATTTATGTGTATCAATTTAAACATTTCTACTTTAATAATATGAAAAATAAGTAAGGTAGTAAGTTACCTAAATTAAAGGTAAATAAGTAAATAAATAAAATAAAAAACCCAACCCAATTGTGTGGCCACTGTATGTACTAAATAATTGACAACTTTTTATACTTAAATTGAAATAACTGTTCTACGTAAATGGTGAATGTTACCTTACAAGGTTAGATAGATGAACCACCTCTAGATCAACCTAGTATAGTGAGACTGTGTTTATACTATGAAAACGGAGCACGTACACTGAAAAGCTCAAAAAATAGCTTTCCTACTATTGCTTTAAATCTCTCTATTCAGTTCCCACTTCACTACTGTCAGTAGCTGTGGTTTGGCTCTCCAAGTTTACAGTTTCAATTTTCTTTCAACTCTTCCTTCGCCAATATCCACACTGATACAAAATCCTGCCACTCCTCCCTTTACAGTATCATCTAAAATCTATCCCAGCCTTACTATTCATTCTGCTAAAAGCCTTGCTGCGCCCCAGTCTTCTCTCTCTTTATCTGCTCTGACCTCACTCCTCTTTGACCTCTTCACATCTTTCTTTTCCCCCTACCAAGAAATAAGTAAGAAAGCTAACTTAATCTTCTAATTTCCCTTTGATCCCTTTGGATCAACCCACTGTTTTCTAGATCTCTTCACCATCTTCCAAAGTTAATCTTTTTATCCTCTTTGTCAGGCTTCTGCTGCTTAAACCTTTTGTTTATTCTTTCAATAATATTTTCCTTATTCAACATTTCCTGCCTAATCAGTTCTTGGTAGTCTATTTTATTGTCTCCTTTTGACTCTCTCTTACCTGGTTTTAAAATTCTGCTACTTAGTCCTCTTCTAACCTCCCTTTATAGCACGATTTTTTTTTTTTTTGTGTTGATGGCATATTCTCTTTCCCTGTCTTCTGATCTTCATTGGAGTCTGTTGCATATGAAAGCATACACATTTCTTGCTCTTTTCTAAGTTTATTCTTGCTATGCTCAAACAGAACAATGCACAGAACTGAGGTGAGGGAGCAAAAGCAAGAAAGGTCAGACAAATGTAGTGGTGCTGTCATAACCTTTCAACACCGTGAGGGCTCAGACGTTAGTAAATGGAGCTCAACTAAACTTTGAAGAAAGGGAAAAAAACATTATTTCTTTAGTACGTTCAAGCTATGTGCTGGACATTTAAAAATGTGTCATTTTATTTTCAGAATGCAAAGATATTTATACTTACTGAATTGCACATTACACAGTCATTTTGTAGCACCTCCTTAGATGACATTTTGCCTAGATATGCTCATTATCACCATAGTAACTGAACCCCTTCCTTCACCCTATCCTACATGCGTCTTCCTTTTCTCTCATCCTTCATCCTGCTTCTCAGGAAGAAAGCTGTTATATTATAGGAATTGTTACATCTTGTGCATTCAAAGTAATTGGCATATTTCTACTTACTCCCTAAATTTAAGAGAGGCTGATTTTTAACTTTTATATATATATGATCAATAATTAATTATCTAATTAATTACCAATATTTTGTGATTGCTTTTAAACTGAAAGTTAATGTTATCTGGCAGATCAGACAACAACCTCTCAGGCAGAGATTGGCTGCATAAGTAACTAAGCTTCACAAATAAAGTGGACATCAGAAATTATATTCCACTGGCAGATGGGAACAGGCTGAGGTTAAAAGGATGATAACAGTAAATTAACAGTCAGTTACACAAAGAGGTTGGTTTAGATATTCGTCTATAATAATAGCAATAATAACATATTTCAAAGGTCATGAGCATTCAAACATAATAGTCTAAAGTGGAACTTTTTCTGGATTTTCCACCACTTCAGTGTGAAGCAGAAATATTGTGAACACTAACAAAATTTAGTTTTAAAAACTTTAAATAAGAAAATTATTAATACAATCATAGCATCCTTCTAATGTAATTTTTTTTAATGTTAAACCTAATTCATTTTAATTTGATAGTGTCTCTTTTTTGTATTGTAGTCATCCATAGAACATTTAATCCAAGGAAAAGACTTCAATATTCCTGGCCTCACTTTTCTTAAAGAGTGGGGTTCATCTTCAGACAGTAGATATCTGAATTTAAGAATCTGAATTTTGTAGGATTTATGGACTTTTGGTTTGGTAAGTTCTAAGGAAGCTGATATTTAGAAGCCTGAAGTATATGGCACAGAAAACACCATTCTACATCTCTTCATCTTATCTCTATCTCTAGAGATGTATATTGTCTCAGTGCCCCAGTCTATGTATTTACCAATCCATATATTTATTTTCTGATAATGTCTAAATTTATTTATCTACCTTATATAGTGACTTCTTTGTCAGAAAAATACTTCAGCTGTATCATTCTCCTAAGGTGACTGTATATGCTGATTTCTGATTAAGATCTCCTGCAGGTCTCCTACCTTTGCTGGCTGTGACACCCACTATCTATTCACTAGGGTCCTGTAGTTATTAATACAGAGGGGTGCCACCTGTATCTTGGACACACTGTCTGTAGTTATTGCTTCTCAAGTTCAAATGTTATTATTGCTTTTCATGTTCACTTTAATCACATGACCGTATATACACACTTGGCCCAGCAAGAACGTTTTTAGTTTATTAGAAAACCTCATAGTAGTTGGATTAAATGGAAAAATATACATTCAAGGAGAAGATCCTTTGGCTGCTGTTGTATAGTATATCATCAGCAAGGGTCTTCCTGATGCTCAAATATATGGAGTCCTGCCCCAGGAAAGATGGTTTGAGGAAAGATTATTTACACATATTTCATCTGAGGAAAGCTGATTAAGCACTCTCCTGGGATATCTTGAACTTCCACGAGACCGTGTACATCACCAACTGATATTAGTCATGAAGCAGTAGGAAATAGTAGGAAAAAGTGATCAGAACATTCACAAAGGTTTGAAGCACAACTTGAAAAACAAAGATATTTCTTAAAAGTTCAATCTATGCCTGTGCCAAAGATCATAGCAAACTATTTTGTACCCACACTGAATGAGAATTTCTCTACTAAGGCCTCACTTATGATGCCTGAGAAGCTGCAGTATGAATGGAAAGATTAGGGGTCCAAGCAATCTTCTTCCTAGGCCGTGTCTATAGTTATTCCAGCCATCTGATGGGGACATATATGAAAGTCAATAACAGTTTTGCCTGTGACCTCTCCCTCTGATGCCTATCCTTCCCTGTAACCCATATCTTTCATGAACTGAGCTTGGACCCCTATCTGCATCTTCTCGAGCTATCCAATGATTTGTAAGGAGCTCCCTATTGTATTGCTAAAGTAGGTATTTCCCTGGTTTGCACCAATCCCTGTTCAGTCTATCTGCTTTGATCAAAAATCCCAATGTTGTCACTGCCTCCTGTCTCTTCTTTGAAACAATTTTCTAGCTGAAGCTTTGGGATAAGACTGTATGAAACATACTTTCATAATTGTGGCTCAAGCTTGCTAGCAGGTCCAATTCAACTCCAACCTGTCAGTGTCAAAAGATGTGGACTAGGACTGAGTTAAGTTCAAGACTTGAATTAAAGGAAGGACTTTATACATGAGGGCAGGATTTGGAATTAGGCAAGCAGCAACTCGTTTATAGAAGAATCTGGGCAGATTAGTTATCCCAGTTGTCTGACAAGTGAGTGCTACACACTTCAGAGTTGCAGAGACATACAGGTATCTAAATGTATGGATGTGTAAATTTAGATAGCCACCAGGTGTGAACATGAGGATTAGTAAGAGTACCTATTAAACTGTCTTTATCTCAGCCCATGAGTTTTCTCACTTTTACCCTTCTGATTCTCTCCCCCAACCTACTGAGGAGGAGTGAGCAAGCAGTTCTGTGGGGGCTTAGCTGCCTACCTGGGCTAAGCCACAACACACACAAATGAAAACATAGATAATAATAAGTTGACTTACCAATAGAAACAAACAAAAAAAACCCCAAACCCAAACTCTTAAAGGAAGATTCCTTGCAGCTATATTAGACGCTTATCTTATGACTGTACCTGGCATTGTGGATTTCTCTGATTAACTGTAAAGGGAATCCATATAAACTACCTTTTACTTAGACAACTATCATTTATGCAGCAAAAAATAGATGAGGTGAATTCCACAATAAAGTACTCTTGTACTTTTTGGATAGATCTAAGTAGGAAGAAAATTAAATTACTGAAAAAAAGAAGAATCAAAATTGTTGACTACCAAAGGAAAATTAGATAGCTATGTTCAAAAATATGGTTAATACAAATATAAGAAAAATGTGAAGATTAAACACAATTTCAGAAAATGGAAATAGTATTCCTGTATATATTATATTAGTTAAAATGTTGTTAATGCAGCAGAATATTAATGACAGAAAATAGTCTAGGCAACTTTACATTAAGTACCAGATTCTTTAATATTGGACTATTTCTTCAGAGAATCAAATGCAAAGCTAGTAATTTTTTAAACACAATTTATTATAAGCATTTAGTAATCTGTATAACCACAGAAATAAATCAATATTAATAGGGATTAATCAGCTAAATTCAATGTTTAGTTGCTTTTCTTGTGAATTCTCTAAATCTGAATTGAAAATAAGCCTTCTTTTCTGAATTTTCACTATGTTCTTCTTGCATTGCAGATCCACAAGAGGCAAAACCATCTTTAATCTCTTCCATTATTACCCCAATGTTCATTTCTTTCCAAACCACACCTCAAAATAAAATAGAATGCAATCAAACATGGGGGGAAAAAAAGTTTTCCTATTTTTTTTTTACTTTGTATTTTCTGGAACTTATTTAAAACTTAGTGTTTTTAAGTAATTAAAGAAGTAATTCCAGAAGTTTAGAATTGCAGAATGCAACACAAAGTTTCTTATGCTTCTTTTATCACACACAGAATATTAGGTAAATATGACACGGAAGGTAGAACAAAGCAAAACAAAATAAAACTTCTTTTATAATTTAAAAATTAATTTACTACATAGACCTTAAGGGTAGAGTTCCTCTACTTGGCCAAATAAATGAGGAATTAATTTTCTGAATTATTGTTCACAGGAAATAAGAATATTTGTGATTTCTTCACATTACTCCTATTTATAAAAATTCTTCATTAGCAATTATCCAGGAGAGTGGCATGTGTATAAATTCTTGTGCAAAAGAAAAACATGAATTGTACAAAATAGTTTTCACTTGTACTGTAATAAAATTTCTATTATTTTTAAGCTATTATTTATATATTTTTAAGATTATTATGAACAGGTTTTTAAAGAGATAGGCCAATATAAGCAGAAGCAATCAACATAGGCCTTGGCAAATTTAGTGCACTCACAGTAGTGCATGGGGTGCAGGAGATCAGATATATTGCTGTGCTTTATCCTGGCAATGATTTAATATACATAATTGATCCCTAGAGAAAATTCTCACAGGTAATGGACAGTTGACTGTGTCTGACTTTTGAGGTGATGCCAGCATTCATTGTTCTTGACAGTGCTGTAATTAAGTTTTTTTCCCCTAGATAGTAAAGCATTACATCACTATAATGAGTACTTGTATGTTTTGCAGGCATATTTTATGTATGTGGGTGTATTCATTTTTCCTTTCGTATTCTTGTGCCCATTCTGGATAAGGGATTGCATATTTCTACACTTCTGAACAGGAATTTGGACAAGCTGATTCTTAGAACATATAGTTAACAAAAAATTCCAGCAGCTTTGGGTGGTACCTTGCTTCTTCTTTCAGAAATCTATGATCCTGGTGTTTTTAAATATTATTTTGAACCTTATGAAACCTAAAAAACCTCTTTTGCAATAAATATTATCTTTTAATATTTTAATTTTTCCTCTCTTCCCCTTGCTTCCCTTCCTTGGGTGAAAATATTCTATTTAATTGGATAAAGAACAGAATATAAAGTATTGACTATTGAGTTACCTAAAACATTCTTAATCTTTAATCTTGATGCAACTATTACTGTTAAAAGCAATTTCTTTTAGAAGAGAGACACATACTTGCTAATCAAGAGTGATTATTCTAAATAAAAGGCAACATTTTAATAGTCTATAAGATAATCAGACTGTCTGATGATATTTTACTGTTGTGATAGCCTGAATAGAGCTAATAACAATCACTATGGAACTATATATAGAGAGATTCTTAGATCATGAGTTTTCTTAAAGGAAAACTGAATAATGACATTTGCACATAATGGGTCTATTCTATTCTGATATGAACTAAAGCTTAGTTCTTCCAGACTGTATAAGACAGCCTGTATGTAATTTTTTTTTTCTTTCTAGTAACTCTGATGAATATAGGTAAATGAATATGCTACAAAAAAAAAAAAAAAGGGTGATAACACCAATGTTTTTGATATCAGGAGAATCAGCCCTGATTCCCAGCAGTTTATACTGCTTGAAAATAATCTGTTCTGTTTAACTGGGACTCATTTCCAAAGTTCTATTGACTTTCCTCCCATAGCTCAGAGGATATATTAGATTCTAGCAGGGGAAAAAAAAAAACCCAAATCTAATAGCGAAGCAAACAAAAAAACTCATATTGACCTTTATTACTCTGTCTATATATATATGCATCTATAGATGCATTTTCGTTTGTATACCATTATTCAGAATTTGGTATGACTGTCCATTTTATTGCTACTTTCTTACGGCACTAGCAGAATTTTATAATTGGGAAGAGTGTTGCCAGTAGGTTAACGGGGGCGATCCTTCCCCTCTACTCAGCACTGGTAAGGTCACACATGAAGTGCTGTGTCCAGTTCTGGGCTCACCAAAACAAGAGACACATACTGGAGCTAGCTCAACACAGGGCCACTAGTATGATGAAGGTACTGAAGCATCTCTCCTTTGAGGAAAGATTGAGAGTTGGGACTGTTTATCCTGGTGAAGGGAAGGCTCAGGAGGGATCTTATCAATGTATATAAATACCTTAAGGGAGGGTGCCAAAAGGAGGGAGCCAGGCTCTTTTCAGTGGTGATAGGACAAGAGGCAATGGGTACAAACTGAAACACAGGGTGGTCCATCTGCACATCAGGAAACACTTTTTTACTGTGAGGGTGACCCAGCACTGGCACAGGTTTCCCAGAGAGGTTGTGGAGTCTCCATCGCTGGAGATATTCAAAAGGCATCTAGATACAGTCCTGCTTGATACAGGCACTGTATATACAGGCACCATCTAGATACAGGCACTGCTTGAGCATTGGGTTTGGACTAGGTGACCTGCAGAGGTCCCTTCCAACCTCAGCCATTGCTTGACTCTGTGATAATGAAGACTCAGTGTCCAGATATAACATCTGTAGGCAGTAGTTCCTAGTTCTTCATCTCTCTTGGAAAAATCCTGTAATTCTCTCATTGCCAGACTATATGTCTCCAGAGCAGCAATCTGTATCAGATCTGACTGCTCAACAGGTCCAGCTAATTAAGCAGATCTGCAAGCATTCCATTTGGGAGTTTTTTTTAAGTTGAAAATTTTGAGCCTTAAGTGCTTTCAAAAAAACAACAAACACTCTACATAAGCAGAACTGTTTACTTAAACTGTTAAGTAGACTCCAGAGATTTCCAGACATATCTCAGCCAGAATCTGGTTTCTGCATCCCTGGTTTTTGAGCTCATGATCTCAAACACTTTTCTGAAATATATTTTTTCCACCCTCAGATTATATAGTATTGCTTATTTCCTTTTCTTTAAAAAAATCATTGTCATAGAAAAATAATTCTTCGTGGTAGGGCATAAGACATCTAAAGGATTGCTCTTGGTCAGGGAGATTGTGATCTTAAAATGAGATAGATCATTTAAGATGCACTCAAATCAGAGTTAAAGACAATGAGACACCAGCAGCTGATCCAATAGGCTATGAGCTGAGCATACTGCTGCAGAGGCATTGTGTGGTATTTGTAGGCAGTTTTGTGGAAGTGAATTTCTTAGAGATTTCAACATTTTAGTCTTTTAGATAGTTGTGGTGGGCTTTCACTCACAGGTTTCATAAAAGCCTGAGATAGTTTGAAAATACAGTAAGGGAATATGGAAGGCTGGTATCATTGTAGAAAGTAGTGTTAAAGGTAGAACTGACACATCAGGGCCCTGAGCACATCACCAGGCTTCGCAAACTCCCTCTCCTCATAGGGCTGCCTGTGCTCAAAACCAATTCTGATATGGTGTAGCTGTATAACCTTAGATCAAGGCATTGGGAAAGAGATGTGAGAAGACCCATCAACTCACCTGCTTTGCTTGAAAGCATCTGAGCTCAGAACCTCACCCTTTGTGCTAGCCTGTGCTATTTTGCAATTGTGCCTCTGCCTGGCCGCCTGCTGCACTGATCCTTAATGATGGACTGACCACCTGGCTTCACCACAGACCTGTCTCATCACTATGGACCTATGTGGTGATCACTGGGCTGTGTGGGACCCCAGTCATGGTCCTCATCACAGCCTTGCTCTCCTGGCTGGATACCATGGGACTGCGCCTGTCCGTGAGACACTGCCCTACCAGCCTCCCTCTCCCTCAATTCCTGGCTCCCTGCCCTTGCAGGCAGCCCAAACTCAGTGGTTCCTATGAGCATGTCAAAAACTGTTCTGGAATGCTATTTTATCCTAGTCTTTCATCCAATGGTATCCCCAAGTCCTTCTCTGCAGGGCTGATCTCAACCCATTCATTCCCTAGTCTGTATTGATACTGGGGATCACCCCAATCCAGGTGCAGGACCTCACATTTCATGAGATTCACATAGGTCCACTTTTCAAACCTGTCAAGGTCCCTCTGGATGGCATCCCTTCCCTCTAGTGAATCAACTGCACCACTCAGCTTGGTGTCATCTGCAAACTTGCTGAGAGTGCACTCAATCCCACTGTCTATGTCTTGTTGAAGATATTAAATAGTATTGGTCCCAATGCAGACCTTTGAGGGACACCACTCATTGCTAGTTTCCACTTGGACACAGCGCCATTGATTGTAACTCTATGAATGCAACCATCCAGCCAATTCTTTATCCATCTAACAGTCCATCCATGAAACCCATCTCTCCAATTTAGCAGTAACAATTTTGCAAAATGTAAGTAAGTGAAGCGGGTAATTTTTCTTGTGTAGGGATTCCTATAAAACTGATCCTGCATACAGGCTTCCTGACAACAGACTGCTCTAAACAAAGGAGACATAGAATGTAATTGTATTTTACTCGGAATAAAATATTTAAAGTGATAATAAGGATTTTCCAGTTAATAGTAGTTGTGGAACAGTTGTAACATTGTAGTGGTGCCATTAGAAAATTTCTGCCAAACATGGTTATTTTGGTGACATTTAAATATATAAATTTTTTTAGCTGTTCATCACATAGAATTGTGTTCAATGTCATATAACGTACTTCTAGAATTTGTTCATAACTTTCTTAGTTTTGTATTTGAGATAGTATCACAATTTATTCTGCTAATCCTTCTTTTACAGCATGAGGGAATTAAAAGATTTCTGTCAAGCTCACTGAAATTTTGTATTCTGAAAATGGTCAGAACAGCATATTTTAATTTAAAAAATCATTTTGGTTTAAATAATCATTTCAGTTGAACACTTCAGGAGCAGCCTAACTGAGCACAGTTGAATACTTTTGTATCCAAAGTGTTGGTTTCCTCCACTCATTGATACTGAAAGTTATTTTCTCTTCAATTCAGTGACTCTTCCCGATTTTTATTGTTTATCTAGATTCTCCTTGCCTCCTTTGCAATTTGGAGATCTTCCATTATAATCACATTGTTAATCTAGATATCAGCCTTAGACCTCAACATGTTAGGAAAGGTAATGCTCTAATATTTTAACTACATTTTAAAAAATCAATATAATACATAGTTTAGAACATTTCTAACAGTAATCTGAAGACTTTTATTACCATTATCCATTAGGAGAATTGAATTCTAAATAAAGACTTAATGTTATCCTCTATACTACAAGTCAGTTAACTCAAACTCCATCAGATCAGCTGGTTAGCTGACTCCACAATTAGGTATCTACATACCTTACTTCTGCCTTTTTCAGCGTTTCAGGAATTGTTTTAAGATGGTTAAAATATGCAGGAACATATGTATTAGTTCTACATTACACCTTTCTTCCTAAATATCTCTGAACATGAATGATCTTTCATGAGGAGTGGGGCAGACTTCGTTACCAAACTGTTTTTAGGAAAAATGAGAGCAATTGCGTAGGCACCCAGTATTTTAAATTAAGTTAGGTAGCAGCACAACTCTTTCAAGGTATGGGTTGGTCTTGTAATTTTCATCCTCACAGGTCCAATGTTATGTCAGCTTAGTTCCACACTATTAAAGGCTTTCCCAAACAAGTAGACACAAAGATTTACTTCTAAATCACCCTTTTTAAATTATCATAGTTCAAAATAGTCCACAGGCACAGAAACAAATATATCAGCATTTACACATCATGTAGGTGTACTTTCTTCTTGCACTTATATTCTGACATCTGTGTAAAGAAAAAAGGGGGAAAAAACCCACTTTATCTACATTATTGGACATTCAGCTTTCACTTATTTTCAATGCCAGAAATGAAAATTGCATTCATTTCCCTACAATAACTAATGGTGGGCAAAAAAAAGTCATGCATAAAAGTGTAATCTTGATATTGGTAGTGTACTGGAGCTAAAGGGCTATCTGAGTTAATGAATACAGCTCTGATGATGGGTTTCAGGAATAGTGGAAAATAAAGTAGAAAAATAAACCTTGCATATACATGGTTTATAATTTGTTATACTAGCTATGATGTTTTGAATGAGAATGAGAATTATTCTGAATGTTGATCCCTTTGGTACACCTGACGTGTAATATTTGTAACTTTTTCAGTAGCAAATTACTTTGTCTAAAGCTAGGCTGACCTTATAGTATAAGTTCTATTTATACATTTACTGAGTACAGATTGCTAGATAATATTTTTGTGTCATTTTCCTAACTTTTCAAGATAATATTGAAGTTAAATGATCCAACTTTAATAGGAACAGCTGAATGCATTACTTTAACTGCAGACTAGCCTTTATCAGAATGCACAGCTTTAGGAAAATGATGGATTCAGTTCATAGACATTGATGCAACATTTTTTTCAGCTATCCTGATTGGCATAATGAGTTTCTTCATTGACTTTATCTTTGAATTTACAAGACTGAACAATCTAAAAAGCAGACGAAACTTTGCTGAAACACTTAAATTTTTCTTGGCTTCATGTGAAAGATTAAAAATCCACAAGGGCCTGATTCTGAGCTTTATAAAAGATACTCTGTTTTCAACTACCTGAGGAATCTATTTACTCCTTTTTGTATTTGTCTAAACCAGCATAAATTCATACAAATTGTCAACTTTAACATAACCATTTGGCCAACATTGTCCAGCGCTGCATACTGCACTATAAAAACCTCCATCTCAGCTGTCGGATATCATTCCTAGAATCATGGGCTTCATTATACCAGCTTTTGCCTTCTCACTTTGTCTGTAACTATATTATCTTGCACTAAACACCACTGATTCCCCACTCTGTAGTATATTCTAGAGTGCTACATTTACAAGAATGCCTATTGCTATTCCATGAATAATGTTTGTGGTGCTATGAATTAAACAGATCATTTATTTTTGTTACTGGTGGAAGATTCTATTGATTCCAGATAGGAGGGTGGATTCTTAGTCTTACGCTCCTTTGAACAGCCCTGATTTAACCCATTTTTTCATGCTACTCCTATGGGCATAAAAGAACAGATAAGAATAAAACCATGTTAATATAGAACACCAAAAGCTAAATTCTCATCAGTTTTTGCTGTAAAATATAGGATCATAAGCCTTTATACCTAATTTGGTATTTTTCACTGTATCGAAAGCGACCTTTCTGAATAGAAGTGACATATCGCTCTTTCTTCATGTCTAATAGAAGGGAAAAAAATTAGGAATAACTTCAGGCATTGGTTTTCATTACCATAGCGCTCCAGTAAGGGGGGAAGTGAGCACCCGTGTTAGAATCCATGTATTTTTCAATACCAGGTATTGTTCTGGAGGGGTCGCACCTAACTGAAGCAGGCAATTGGAAAGTGATTTTATCTTGCTACCTTATATTGCTTTATTTTAACAAAATCACACTTAAAATTGTAACAAAGCTGAGGTCAGTTTTATTTTTAGAGGAAAGAAAGGTAATTAAGAGTAAGTAAGGCCTATCCATAAGACAAGCTATAAATCTTTAGATTACTGAGCCCCACAGGATAAGTGCCATGGACCAGCAATACCTGTAGAGAAGGTGAGCTGTGGGCCTGGATGATGCGTGATAGATAAGGTTGGCTTCCTGTGCATCTTTACTGTTGTACAAAAAAGGGGTGAGGAGTGAATATGAGCACTGAACTCCTCAGCATCCATACTGCTCAGTTAATATCTCCCTTTCTGACTTTGTTTGGAGCTGCTACAACTGTCTGTCTACAAGGCAATTCTATTATCAAGAGGGCTACCCACAATTAGCGTGGTCTAATCCTACTGCAGAGGGAGCGATTCCGTATCCATTGCTATTTAGCAATATATATATGTATGTATGTATAGCCCACAAGCTTCACTTTATTATATGAAGAGTTGCATTGAATGTGCAACTAAATCTGACAGTGACTCAACAACATCAGCTTTACTAGGCCCTGAAGGCTAATTCCTTCCAATCGATTTCCCTAAACGTGCCTGTGTCAGCAAATCGCCATGTTAATCACAGGAGACAGTCCAGCTGTGGGACTTGGACTTGAGTTACTTCTGAGCCACATCCAGTTCAAGAGTCACAGACCACCACTCTGATTTTAAAGAATAATAACTTCCATCTTTTCAGCACAAACACTGAGAAGAAATAGAATAGTTAACAGACTACTACATGGAAGTTGTTTTCTAGAATTTTCAAGAGAAAAGGCTTCAAGAGAAAAAAAATGTCTGATCTAAAAAATAAGAATAAATCTTTTACAAAAAAACCAAAATAAAATATGGATGGAGGGTACTACTTCTGGCCCATGTGGAAATGTATAATTTGATCTAATCTTCAAGTAAATATGATTGCTATGGAGTTTGATTTGAACATTTCTATTAAGACTCATTTAGAGGGAACTAAGAAAAGCTAAAAACAGGAGATAAAACGTGAAATTTCAGGAAGCAGTAGATAAAATGCATTTATCAAGTAAACTTCAATCTCTTAATTCTATTTAGATCAAGTGATAAAGAGTCTTCTTTTCTTAAGAGGTACCTTGTCTTACCTTGAGAATAAATACAGGTTTAATAGGAGTAATAAGGAGTACAATCTAGCATATGAGGACCCCTCAGGATAATTTGTCAGGTTTACATCATTTCACACTACAGACATTCTTCCCTGGGGACATTTTATAGAAGTAGTATAATCAACCAAGAAACATAATAGATCAACTTATTTAGAACTTAGCCACAAGAACAAATCTATCCTTGTCTTGATCATATTAGCGAACAATTCTAGAATGTGTTTTCCTTAGTAATAGTTCTTGTTTCTTTTTCCCTGAAAAAGGTTTTAATTAGCAGATCTTTATTTAAAGACTTAATTAGACTTTTGATATAGCTTTGCAAATGATAGAGAAAGACAAAGAGAGAAAGAGGGTCCAGACTTTCCAAATGTTTGGTAGGACTGTCTGTCTGACAGTAACGAATTTGCCTGGACTGGAGTTAAACAATATACAGAGAATGAAACTATCAAGCACAGTCATTCTTTAATGTCAGGATGCATGATAGATGGTTGGTTACTCCACAATGAAGCATCAGTACTCATTGTAATATTTCATGTTCAACTTGGCAGTCCTTGATTCTCTTATCTCTTTCTCTGTGCACAGAAGATATAACAACCAAGAGCACTTGTAAAGCTGTACATCAAACTGATCTGCTCTTTTAGTTTCTTCTTTCTGTCTATTTGTTGACATTAATTAGTACCAAATACTGCTCTAATAAATATTAACTTTCATCTCTTAAGAATGCTAGCATCAGCAAATGTCCTAGAGACAGTCTCCAGTTTCTGTTATCAGAACACACACTGGCAGGTGAGGCATCAAGACATCAGCTTGAAGGCTCATTTTTACTGAAAAGGAAACTGAACAAACTAAGTCTGCACTGCAGCCCCAAGAAGTTCTCTGCAAACTTTGATTTTCTGTGAAAAACTTATGCCATACCTCAGTATACTATTTCTTTATAAAATGTTTAGTCTAACTAAGCAGTAAAAAGTGAACTATTAGAGATTAGGGAACAAATCTCCTTATATATTATACTCTGAATCTTGCCTTAGCAAAAAGCAAACAAATTTTATATGTAAAACCAAAATTTTCTTCTTAGTGTAATTGAAATATTAACATTCTAAATAAAGATTATTAGTCCAGATCTACTTATTGCAGGAAAATTAAAAAATATTTTAAAATATCTATCTGTTTTTCTGGTTTTATGCTGATCCTTCTTCTGCCCCTGGCTTCAGTCTGAGGAGTGAGTACAGTGAGCCATCTACATCCTGAGTTCTTCATTAAGAGGCATGTGATATTGATGGTTTCTTTCTTTTCATTCTAGTATCTGCATAGGTTCATTTTACTTGCTTGTGAACTTGCTCCACAACTTGCTCCATCTTCATTGGTCTGCAAGTCCACGTTACATTCAAATTTTCTATGTATGGTACATTCTATATATATTAGATTCTTGTTCTTCATTCTCTTTATTACCCTCAAATTTGTTTTGCCCAGCACCTAAGTTTGCACTTCTCTGACTATTGGTGGGTTATTTACAGTCTCAGGGCTTCCACTGTCAGCCTGTGCCTTTACTCTTGTCATGCAATACCTGTACACCTCTACACTGTAGAAACTCCTCTACATAGTGGGAACACTATCTTTCCACTTGTCAAGGCCCCTGCTATCATCCATCCCATGCTTTTATTTTTCTAGGCTACATCATTTTATTAGAGTCTTACAGATCTTGCTCTATATCAAATAACCACTTGTTACTAGTATCTCTATAAAAATAGGCTATAGGGCTACAGTCCCCTCTTTGGATAGTCCACAAAGCACATGTTAACACTTCTAACAGGAATGTTACAAACCATTCTACGACTCAGGGCTCCTAATCAGGATAGGGAAAACATCTTCTTGGAGGAATTTGCTCTTTTCTATCTGATCTTGCCTTTTCTTGATCTACATAAATCTGAGGGTAGTCTGGAGTCTGTTATTGTGATGTATAACCATTCCTTGTTTTGTTAAGCGCTTGACTTTTATACTCAAGAGAATACATGAAAACAACAAGAGTATTATAATTGCTAAAATCACTACTGTACCATGTAAAGTCAACTTCAAAATTCCTGTGTATGAAAGAGATAATCTTAAAAACTCTGTGATGAGGAAACATATTTGTCCCTTCGTTAACATCTGAGTCTAACAATTTAGCCATGCCTACCTATAGTTCAAAGCCAACAACCGGTACCAAGCAAGATTCTTCTGGCAGGCTCTATACCTCAACTGTTGGTAGCTGCATACTGAGTAAAACACTAAGTTGTTCTGTGCTGTGGATCTTTACAGCAATCTGTCCCACCAACAGTTATTTTCTATGGCTTCTGATTCTTCAGCTGTTGAGGCCATTTCCTTTTGGGTGGAACTGACAGTTAAGTCCATTTTACTAAACGATGCAACAGCTTTCTCAATCTGTTTCTTATCTTGGAATCTACTCCACATTGTCTTTCCCAGCAAAGTGCATACACTATTGCATTCTCAAATTGGGGCTTAGAAAACTATCACTTAAGTAACCTTATTTGAATCTGTTCAAATAGCTGCTTTACTGTTTGATTTGACTTATGGCAGAACAGTGCAGATGGCTTGTACTTCAGCTGGACATATTGAGGGTGAGGACATTCTGCCTTGCAGGGTGTATCCATCACCAAGACTGCATGAATGCTGCATACCCTGTGAATGTCTTCAGCTTCTTTCCTTCTTCTTGCGTGGTTCCCAAAGAATCTGGAGTGATTGCAAATTGGAAGCAAAATGGCTGTGCTTGATGGGGGAACCTTAATATATGTGCCTGTGTTAACCTGGTTTCTAAGGCTGACTGCTGATCATGTGCTGGTCTCCAGCCCCGTTCTTGCTTTTTTTCCTAAACAGTTTGGTTAAAAGCCTGCTAACTCCTGTACACATGGATATAAAATATTGAGGAAATTATATGGTCCCTACAGAGATGTTAACTCATGCACATTTGGAGGGGCAAGGATTTTTCCTGCTTGTTTTCTTTGCTGCTCATTAACTATGATCAATGTTCATGTCCCACATCTACTTCTGTGCATTTCACTTTGTATGAGTTGAGATTTTTTTTTATTTACTTTGGCTCTTTTCACAAAACTTTTTATTGTTAGCTCTTGTGCTTCTATTTCAGTGTGGACAGGGATTAATAAATCATCTGCATATGAAATTACATGGGCTTGATTAACTTCTGATATTTTTCATGTGACCAGATAACATGAGCACAGCATGTATCTAGAGCATTGTGAAATCTTTGGGTAACTCAAGGAAAGCAGAGCCACTGTCCTTTGAACGTAAAGACAAGCTTGTACTAACAATACTGTCCTAGAAATATGGCAAAAAAGCATTTGCAATTTTTTTTTCTGCCCACATTGCACTAGATGCTATTTCTTTCAGAATCTTCAGCATTTTTGCTACAACAGCATTTACTCATTGCTAGGCAAAATGGTCCGTATGTAACAATAACCATACTTGGTCAGTGTTGTATAACACATGGATAATTACCTTGACAGAAAAAGAAGTCTGACAATGGCTGAGTATCAGCCTCCAGCGTATGAGGTCTGTATCAAAATGTTTCACAGATCTGGGATTTGTTACATTAAATAACTGGAGTATTTCAATAATTTCCTCAGAGTGGTTTAATTCTGCACTGTATCTTTTTCAGCAACCTAGCTCAAAGGTGCCATAAAAACAACAGACCTATCACAGAATCATCTAACATTGTGAACAATCTCTTAGGGTTATGTGGGACTACACCAGTGCCTAAAATTATCTGTGTGTTTAAATGCATACTTGATTTGGGCCTGTGTAAATAATATCATAGAGTTTTTCAATACCATGACATTAAACAGAGAAGGTTCAGTCCTAAGAAATAACAAAAAGAAAACAAAAGTAGGATATATCTGAAAAAAAGGCTTGTGAAAACTGACTGCTTCTGCAAAAAAGAACAGCAAAGGAGAAAGTTATAAAATTGCAAATACGTTGAATATTGGAATAACTGTTGTGGTAACATATTGATCACATTCCAGCAATTAGTGACAAAGTGCTAATTGCTGGGATATGGTGGAAACAGTCCTTTTGGAGATTAACTCTCCTGACAAAATCCTGTAAGTAGAAGAATAGATATCATTCCTTGCCTTTCTTAGCAAAAAATGTAGAAAATATGTGATACCAAAAGGGTTTTTTTGGGCAGCCTTGGCATCATAGAAAAAGGACAGAGTACTCAGAAGCTAAACAGGTGATTCAGAGACTGTTAATGGTTTCCCAGTGTTAAAGACAGAACAAAATTTTGCTGAATCAGAAGCAAATAGCAGTATCCTGGCCCCAAGAATCAGAAGCTGGGGCCAGGATACTGCTATTCAGAAAAGGATGAGCCTGGATGGGTCATTATGAAAATAAATGAGGAAAAGACAGGAACAATTGTCTCTAAAAAAAGCCACATGCCACGTTCCCTTATCTAAATGCAGAGGCAGTGCTTGGACAGGGTTTCCAGGGCACTGCAATTGGAAAAGATGTCAATAGTTGCATAGTGCTTCTGCTGCTTCCATCCATCCACTGCCCTAGGCAACAATCTGTTTTGCCTATGCTTAGCTGCAGCTGTGAGGTGAGTTTTCTAACAATTCCTTTGGAAACTAACATTGAAATCAGTAGATGCATATATTTTTATTCTTGAAATGCAGAATGACAGCTGAAAATGCTGTTGTTCTCTCTCCAGTAATGTATGTGGAAGTGTATGTACTGAAACTCTGTGCTTCCATCCACACATATTAACTTCTGTTTCTAATTCTATGTTTGCTCATGTGCTTGGGTTCAGGAACACTGTTAGGACTCATGGGGTAAAATTTTGGCAAGATCTTTGTCTATCAAAAGCAATCACGTAAATTTAAATGCTTACACCTATAGACATACATTTATACGTTCACTTTGTAGGCACAAATGGTTGAGTGGCATTGACCTCCCAAACTTGTCTTTAAAGAGCTCATATATCACTTTGGAAGCATAAATACAAGCTTAAGTACAGCAGAATTCACTCACATAAAAGCAATGTACTTATGCTACTACATGTCAAAATTCATTATTTCCTTTAGAGAATATATAGTATACTACTTCACCCTTTAAGAAGTGACTGTGGAAGACACTGTAAATACTAGGGTCACTTTATTCTTCTATCAAAGGCAAAAAAGCAAAACTGACTTTTTTTTTAAATCAGTTTTGTGGTGCAAGGCACTTCTTTATGTTCACTGAAGGTAAATAACATATATATAAAATATATAAAAAATACTGATTTAGTAATTTTTGTCTAGATTTCTACTATAGTCTCTGTGACTTGAAGAAATAGCTACTTTAAAACTCCACTACAAGTATATTTTTGAAACAGCTATAGAACACCATCAAGACTGAGGTGTAATTACTTATCTGAGGCATAAAGAACATTTTCATCTTGTTTTCTTCTTTTTAGGTGAAAATGTCCACGAATTGACTGTTTTTATGACCTATGACCTGAAAATCTCTCTCACTCTCTCCTTCCAAGAGACTTGGTGGAAGCTGAACAAAATTCAAGGGGAAGAACATAAAGGACTTAATCTTTCTGGTCCTATAACAGGCTGAACCACTAAAAGAGTTAAAAAATAATTATTCTTTCACAAAAAGTTGGAAACAAGATTTTGCAAGGAACAAGTCGCCTTAGCAACTCTCTCACAAAGCAGCAGAGGTCAGTTTGAATCAGTGTTATAGCTAGATACGCTGTTATGTTCTAATGGTGTCAGCAGCTCTAGAGATCAGGTGCTTCCTTAATTTCTGTCAAAAGCTGCTAGTCTCAGGGTTTATTAATAACTTGACCATTTGAAACTACATCAAAGACTTGGCATACAAGTTGTCAGTCCAGACATTTATTTCTTGTTACATGAAAAAGTTCCAATTTGGTAAGAATTTTTTCTTCAGCTCTATGGCAAAATGAAGAAATAAGCAATGATTTCTGATACTTTTCGAAAGCACTGACAAATAAATAACTTTCTTTTTCATTGCTGGATAGCAGTGGGGTTTTTTGCAACTTCTTGAAGGTGTGCACCTGTCATGATACTCAGAAGCACTTGTAAATGATATATACATTCAACTACATAGATTTTGAGCATGGACAAGAATTTTAAGTGTGTCCTGGTTTCAGCTGGGATGGAGTTAATTTTCTTGCTAGTAGATGGTATAGTGCTGTGTTTTGGGTTTAGTATGAGAATAATGTTGATAACACACTGATGTTTTCAGTTGTTCCTAAGTAGTGCTTATACTGGTCAAGGACTTTTCAGCTTCCCGTGGTCTGCCAGGTGCACAAGAAGGTGAGAGGGAGCACAGCCTGGACAGCTGTCCCCAACTGTCCAAAGGGCTATTCCATACCATATGACATCATGCTTAGTATATAAACTGGCAGAGTTAGTCGGGGAGGAACGATTGCTGCTTGGGGACTGGCTGGGCATCCCTCAGCAGGTGGTGAGCAATTGCATTGAGCATCACTTGTTTTGTACATTCTTTTATCATTATTATTATTATTATTATTTTCTCTTCCTCTGCTGTCCTATTAAACTGTCTTTATCTCAACCCACAGGTTTTACTTTTTTTTTCCCGATTCTCTCCCCTATCCCACCGGTGGTGGGGGAGGGTGAGCGAGCAGCTGTGTGGTGCTTAGTTGCTGACTGGGGTTAAACCATGACAAAGTGCCTCTGAAAGTTATCTGATTCCATAAACACTCATTCATATGCTTTTGATTCCTTTTGTTATTAAACATAACTAAGTATATTTTAATAGTTATGACAAACGAGACAATGAAGAAATGGGTAGAAATATTCAAAGAGGTCCAGAAGATATGCATATGTAACACAGGTGCAACTTAGAATAACCGCAGTTAAATATATGAGCTTTTGAAGCTTACAGAAGTAGTTTTGATCACAGATAAAAGAAGTTATGAATTGGCTGCATAAACTGAACTGTCTCGCATTATAATTCTATATGGAACCAAACTACATCTAAACTGTGTGTGGATGAAAACCTGGACATGGGCCAGCAATGTGCACTTGCAGCCCAGAAAGCCAACCATATCCTGGCCTGCATAACAAGAAGTGTGGCCAGCAGGTCGAGGGAGGTGATTCTTCCCTCTCTACTCCGCTCTCGTGAGACCCCACCTGAAGTACTGCGTCCAGCTCTGGAGTCCTCAGTACAAGAAAGACATGGACCTGCTCCAGCGGGTCCAGAAGAGGGACACAAAAATGATCAGAGGGGTGGAACACCTCTCCTATGAGGAAAGGCTGAGAGAGTTGGGGTTGTTTAGCCTGGAGAAGAGAAGGCTCCAGGGAGACCTTATTGTGGCCTTCCAATACTTAAAGAGGGCTTATAAGAGAGATGGGAGCAGACTTTTGAATAGGGCCTGTAGTGATAGGACAAGGGGTAATGGTTTTAAACTAAAAGAGGGTAGATTCAGACTACATATAAGGAAGAAATTTTTCATGATGAGGTTGGTGAAACACTGGAACAGGTTGCCCAGAGAAGTTGTAGATGCCCCACCCCTGGAAACATTCAAGGTCAGGTTGGATGGGGATCTGAGCAACCTGATTTAGTTGAAGATGTCCCTGCTCATTGCAGGGGAGTTGGACTAGATGACCTTTAAAGGTCCCTTCAAACCCAAACCATTCTATGGTTCTAAATTAATATTGTGAATTTAGGTAACAACATATTCCTCAAGGCAACTGACTTCTGTTAAATATACTAAATACAACTGATTTCCCAAATGCTGTTTGAAATTGTTTTCATAATCAGTTTCACACATTATCTCAAAGATCTTTGGTTATTTTTGAGAAAAAAGATCTGCTTTCTCAGCATCCAGTTTTATATATCCAATATTTTGTGGAAAACAACAGTGCAGACTAGTATGAAAAGAAAGCCAAACAATCATCAGGTAGAAAGTTAATGAAGTAATAATGCCATCTATCCTTGTTTTCAAGCAGCAAAGAGATTCTCACACCCTTTTTATTGTTTTCCTGACCTTACAACTCTACTTTCATGTAACTGTGAAATCAGAGCTCGCTCCAAAGAACCATTTAAGTGTCTTAGAGAGAAGTCCAATATCCTAAAATGAATATTCTTTTCTTTGCTTCTTTTCAAATGTTTTAAGTCATGTTGTGGTTTTAAATGTTAAATATCTAATTTATAACCAAATATTTGAGGAAAGATGAACTTAGTTTAGAATTGTAGCATGCCCAAGAGTTTAAATACTGCTCTAATGCAAACAGCATTTCAGCTTATACACATTTTGCTTTTATCTTCACAGGATTTACATTAACTTTCCCAAAAATTAGTGAATTGCTCATTACATTTCTGCATATAAGACAGAATAATGTTCAAAAAATCTTTACACTGTTATTATTTTTTTAATCCAGTGACTTGGTTAAGCTATTGAATTTATTTTATTCTAATAAAAGCTTACTTCCATTACTATAATTTATAAAACATTACATGCTGTGAGATGAATCTCACTCGATGTGAGACATCCCATAGTTGATAGATGTTTGCAGCTGACCTAATATGGCTAAATTCACTTTTTAACCCATGGAATTAAATAGGGACTTTTAGAATGAAGTTCATCTAAGTGAATTTGTATATCTAAAGTTGACTTGTCTAAAGTTAGATAAAGTTATTTGTGTGCTAAAAGTCCACACTACATTATCACATTTTGAGGAAAATAACCCCTGTCCTGGCCTTAGTTAATGATGAAAGTCAGTTTTGTTATTCAGTTTACACGTGCCAGTAGAGGGTTTGTATGTTCGTACGCTCATGGGAAGTATGGCTTCAGTACTCTATACTCTCCCTGTATAACTGTAAATAACCATTTCAGAACATAATTTGTGAAAATTAATCATGAATAATCCATATTTCTATGTAATTTAAGTGCCTCAATTTATCTAGGGTTCAGTCATTACAAATTAATTTGGAGAAAAGGGCTTAATGAGATTTATGTGAGTTAGCAGTAACTCAAACTATGATATTTTCCTGTATGAAGTTTATATATGTATATACAATGTACATGTATATATAATTATAGGTACACACACACACATATATACAGGAGCCTACGGATAGGACTCTCAAAATGGTTACTTTAATGAAAAAAGTGGTGAAGTAGACTAAAAATGGAAAGAGGAAGTTGAAAGGGACCTCCAAAGGTCATCTAGTCACACCTCTTGCTCAAAGCAGGAACAATTTCAATATTAGTTCAGGTTGTTCATGGCTTTATCTAGGTGAGCTTTGAACACCTTCAAAGACAGAAATTCTGTAAGCTCTTGAAGTAAGCTGTTCCAGTGCTTAACCTCTCAGTGTGAAGAATGTCTGTATCCAGTAGGAATTTCCCTTCTTGCAACCTTGGGTTTTTGCCTCTTGACCTTTTGCTGTGCACGTATGATAAGTGTCTGACTCCATCAGGTCTACAACACCCTCTTAAGTTGTGGTAGAATCATGTGAGCTCCCTGCCCCAGCTTTCTCTTCTTCAGGCTGGACAAGTCCATCTCTCTCAGCTTCTCTTCATACGTGTTATGCTCCAGACCCCGACCACCTTGGTGTCCCTCAGCCAGACTCTCTCCCATTCACTGATATCTTCCTTGTACTGGGGAGTCCAAAACCAGACACAGTATTCCAGGGGCAATCTCACAAGTGTCAAATAGAGCAGAATAATATTTTCCTTGACCTGCTGGCTACACTCTTGCTGAGGCCAGTTAGCCTTCTTGCTGCCAGGGTACACTGCTGGCTCATGTTCAACTTGTTGCACATGAAGACTCCCAGGTACTTTTCCATAAAGAATTTTTCTATCCAGTGTGTTCTGAGCCTATACTGAGTCTTGAGGTTATTTTGACTGAGGCAGGACTTCGCTTTTTTTGTTGCTGAACTTAATGAGGTGTCTTTCGGCCTATTCGTACAGTTTTCTGAGGTCTCTGAATGACAACCCTGCTCCCCAACATACCATCATCTCCCCCTGATTTAGTATCACCCACAAAATTGCTGCTGGTGCGTTCATATCATTGTTCAAGTGACCGATGAAGGTATTGTCCCTACCTGAGAGAACAGACAGGAAGAATGACATCTGGAACTCAAGAAATTGCTGAAAAATGTAATTTGCATTTTCTTCTTCATTGTCTGCAAAATGGTTAATATCAAGTTTCAAAGTTACTGGAAATACCAATGTTAACTTCTCTATTTGGAAAAGATACCTAGAGGAAGACAATGTGTTACATGATAGTGATCTGAAGTTACCTCTGAAACAGATTATTGCTAGTTTTTTTAAACAAAGTTCTTTCAGAGTGACTGAGTGTTGCCAAGCCTTCAGGTTTTGAAGACAGAAGAGAATAAACCACTCTTACAAAGAATGAAGACTGAAAAATAAGCAAATTATTTTAAAGTCAGCTTAGTATATTTCATCATGAAACTTTTATTTACATTTTAGTTCATTCTGTTTCTCTACCGGATATACTGATGAATCATTTCATCGAAGTTGGATATCTAGCAGTTTTTATGATAAACATACAGAACAAAAAGAAGCAATGAACGTGTATTGGGTTGGCGTGGCAAGGTATTTTCTCTCCCCTGTCCAGCTGAGGAGGGGGAGTGATAGAGCAGCTTGGTGGGCAAGTGGCAGCCAAGGTCAACCCACCACAGAACACAATGTTCTATGTCTGGCAAGTGACAACCTTAACTAGTCAGTTCCTCTCTCTGTATTCACTGATTTGAATATAGATTTTTTTCTAAAGTTTTAAGAAAATTTCATTTCTCAAAAGCATAGTTTGTTTTGTTTTGTTTTGTTTTGCTATTTTTTGTGTTTAGTGACTTTCACTTCCATCAAAAAAACCTACTTGCCAGCATTCAGCCCCAATGCTTTTAGTTTTCTGTGTAAATGCTAACATTCAGCATAAAGAATAGGAACCTCATATGTCGAATGAATATACATTCTGGAGGAATCTCTCACATATCCTTTTGTTTCACATCTCTTTCTCATATCTTTTTCTTCTCTTCTTATTTTTCTGTGTCATCTAGCTTTTTCTTCACTGTCAGTTTCCCTCTTTCCTACTGATCTTTCTCTGTTTATCTAGTAAGAATTGCTTAGACTCTTTAATAGGATCTCTATATCCTTTATTTTCACCTTTTCCCCCTCTGGGAAGTTTCTATTCTCTTCTCTCCTCTGAGAGAAGGAGTTCAGTCATCCTCTAGTCTTTCTTTGTCTTTGTTCATCTCTGCAACTTGTTGAAGACTTTGTGGTATTAAGTTGGGAAAGGACAGGTGCCCTCAGCTTCATTTAGCTTTACAATGCATAATTAATAGGTAGCATTCTGCCTTTCTCCAGGATTCATTTTTCATTTCTTCCACTCTAGGTAAAGAATTTCCTAATTCTAAATGCATATTTTGCTTTGAACCCATATTATGAGAGGACTGCAAACTGCAGACAGTAGTAAATGATGTCATGGCAAGGGTATTTTTTCCTTATACTGTAAATAATGTCCTATCTTTGACATATGATGCCCATACCATAGTACAACAGACAAATATAGTGAAAATTTTTTTACAGATTGTTGCAGTTTTCTTGACATGTTTTAGAGAGATATAATTGATAGTAGGCATTCTTTTTAAGAGCATAACTATTAGCTATAGCTATTTCATTGATGGATATTTCATTCAGCTACAGCACTTGCCATGTGATTAGTATATGATCTGACAAATCCATTTGCACTAAAAATACTGAAGATGAATTGATTGAATCTTGTTTTGAGAAATTTCAGAAATCTCAAGAAGATTAAAAACAAAAATATGAGATTAAATGTGAGGTAGGAAATTACAGTTTTCACTTAATCCCTAATTTAGTTTTTATGGATAATTTAATAGGGGGTTTTCATCCCTAAATTTAGATATTTTAAAACCAGAATGTGGTCATTTATAAGTTCCTTATCTACTCTCCTAGCATTTTCTATAGTTAGTGGAGAGAAGCAGGCGCATGCAAAGCATTTTCCCTCTGTGTTCAAAATGGGAATAAAAAAGGCGAGGCTCTTTTTTTCCTCTGTGATGAATCCAGAAGTCCCAGTTCTTTACAAAACAGTTTTAAATGCAGTGAATGTGCCTCTGATGAACCCAAATTGTAAAGAATTCATAAATATCTATCTTAGATTTAGAAGATATTAATTTTACACTAAATGAATCTAAATAGCAATATTGGGCTTTTTAAATGTCCTCTTTTCACCATCAAAATATCTAAAATATTGTCAACAATCTGTCAAAAAAGGTGTGATTACTCTCTTTTAAAGAAAAGATCCAAGCAGAAAATACCAGAAGGATCTAAAAGGAGTGGTAAAAAATTGTGAGAAATGGCAATTTCCAGGATAAAAGGAGATGAAGTAAAATGGATTTGGGGCATGGCGATGTTGCATGGGTTTGAAAGGAATCAGAAAGCATCATGAATGACATCTAAGAGCTCTGGGGTAGAGGAAGTGGGTGTCTGTGGTTGAGAAGTTTTGAGTTCTGTCATGAGTCTGTGAGAGAGAGCAGAAGTTGAGAACTTTGTTGAAATCAGAGTGTACAGAAAACAAGACATTTTGTTTTAAATCATAAATTGTGTAATACATTTATTTTACAAATTTGCAACAAGCATAGAAACATTTAATCCAGCTGAAATACACTGTGAGTTAGTTGGGGATTTTTTAGTAAAGCCTACCTCTACCAGTCTGGAAATGGGGGTGGAATTTCATTCAGTTCTTATAGGGGAAAAAGTATCATCCAATTTAGGTTTTAGAAGAATATATGTATAAAACTACAATGAAGATATCTACATTTGAGCTGATTATCTAGAACCTGTTTATAGTAAGTGAAGTAAGGTGAAATTCATCTCATTTTAAAATATATTGTGTTGTGGGTTAACCCTGGTAGGCAGCTAAGCCCCACACAGCCTCTTGCTTACTCCTCCACAGCAGGATGGTAGAAAGAATCAGAAGAGTAAAAGTGAGAAAACTTGTGGGTTGAGATAAAGACAGTTTAATAGGGAAAGTGAGAGCTACGCACGCAAGCAAAGCAAAATAAGGAATTCATTCACTACTTCTCGTCAGCAGGCAGGTGTTCAGCCATCTCCAGGAAAGCAGGGCTCCAGCACACGTTGCGGTTACTTGGGACAACAAAGACCATAACTCCGAACATCCCTCCCTTCTTTCTTCTTCCCCCAGCTTTTATTGCTGAGCATGACGTCATATGGTATGGGATATCCCTTTGGTCAGTTGGGGTCAGCTGTCCCAGCTGTGTCCCCTCCCAGCTTCTTGTGCACTCCCAGCCTACTCACTGGTGGGGCAGTGTGAGAAGCAGAAAAGTCCTTAACACTGTGCAAGCACTGTTCAGCAACAGCAAAAACATGGGCGTGTTATCAACAGTGTTTTGGTCACAAATGCAAAGCATATCACTACATGAGATGTTATGAAGAAAACTAACTCTATCCCAGCCAAAACCAGTATAGATTATTAAATTGTCAGGTGAGCTTTCCCTGAAAGTGTTTATTTCACTCCACTTACTACAAAGGAGTTTCCAGAGATTCCCTCAGATGTAGACATGCACCTTATATTTGCCTAAAGTTCAATGAAATTAATTTCACCCATCATGTCTAGTCATCAAGGTTCCTCCATAATCAATGAAGACAAGCAATTACATCCAAAATTCAATTAATCTTTCTCTAAGATAGGTATCTAAGACAGGTAGGATGAATTATACTCTGGTGGTATAAATTACTCTATTTGGAGTGCAGAGAAGTGCTTTATATTATCTGCCTAACTTTCACGGAATTTAAGCTGGGTGATGAATCCTGACCTACATGTTAATCACCAAAAAAATATTAAAAGTATTGTCAAAGACATTCTGTCTTTTCTAAAATCTCTCTGAACCTCAGGAAGAGAGCAAACTGGCCATTAGCAGGAGATGCCCAAGCATATGAACTACAAAAAAATATCTGACATATCATTCCAAAATTATAACTCAGGAGTTTCTTAATTAACATAAACAATGAAAATAATCAGAAGACTTTTAAAGTAAAATGAACCCTGTGGTCTAAAAGACCCCCTGGTCTGGCAGTTTGAGGGTCAGGGCTGTGACTCTATTATTAATTAATCCTGCTGGCCAGCCTGGGAACACAGCAGGAGATTCAGAAAGTCTACTTTTGTACACCAGCCCAGAAATAAAAGTGCACCTCCAAAGCACACAAATAGCGCTTTTATATAATCTTAATAATAGTTCGGGGTATTTTTCTTAAATGCTGGACATTTGCATTCAATATCTTTTCCTTTATAAAATAATTATTCCAATAATAGCAATAATAAAGAACTTAATGCACAGCTACTGCTACACATTTAGGCACTCTGAAGTACTTTAAAATAGTAACAATAGTGTCAATAAATCTAATTTGGACTGTAAGGGTGATCTGCGTTTTTTAGAGTCAGTATTTTGGACCCCTCAGGGAAACTACCCTCTGTGGTCATGTGTAAGTCAAAATTTCTGTGCCTCTTTTTCTTCAGTTGCAAGATGAATTTCCTGATTTCCAGAAAAAAGTATTATTTTTGTAAAGGTGTTTTGAGATCTTGATGTGAGGTGTTTTATAAATGTAAATTATTTAAAACTTCAATTTAACTCATAAAGTTATAAATTAAATCCAAACTTCATGAAGTTATTTCCCAGAAAGTTTTAAAATTCTTTTAAAAACCATCTCACAATGACTGAAAACAAGAGTTTAAAACTCTGGCTCTTCCTTTGTAGGTTCCCCGCGATTAGTGTTGCCATCTTCTGTCTGGCATAATAGATCAGTCCAAAGATCTGTCTAGCTTAGAGTCCTGTCTCCAAAAGTGGACAACAACAGGGAGATAGTACCATATAGGAACAGAGTATAAGGATAAGGTAAGCACTTGGTGATACTTCTCACAAATAGTTTTCCAGCCTTCAATAATCTGCATCTAAGGAACTCGACAAACTAAAATTTCTAAGTTTTTAGTATCTCTTGATGGATTTCTTTTGCTCAGACTCGTCCATCATCTCTTGAACGTCCATTAAGCTTTATAAACTCATCAGGATGCTATGGCAAGAAGTTACGCAACTGAAGTATGCGTTTTATAAAGAGCCATTTCCTTATGTTTATTCTGTATCTACCATCTACTAGTTTCATTCAAGGATTCCTAATTTGTATTTTGGGAGAGACAGTAAACAACTGACTTCCTCATGCCATTCACAATTTCAAAGATGTCATTTTTTTTATTCCATCACTCTTCTCTCTTAGTTAATCTTTGCCACAATCCTTGGTCATACTTGCTGTTCTTCTGTGCACCTTTTCCGAATCATGTATGTATTTCTCTGGAAAGAGGGGAAAGAGAGCAGGTCTGCTCTCAGTAATCAGAACATGGCTAACCACAAATATGTGCAGTGGCATAGTAATGTTTTCTTAAGTCCTTTCCTCCTCATTTCTATTATTCTATTTGGCATTTTTGACTGCTTATGAGCACACATCCTCTTCAGATTGTTCATTCCAGGAACAAGCATTTTCACTAGTGTTGCAGATAAAAAGATATATTCCAACACCTAAAGTTTAGGGACTGAGTCCTGAATTCTGATGTTTTTATGACACTTTCTGAATTGAGTCACTAGAGAATCTGGAGAGTTTCTGTTTGAGAGCTAGTGTAAATATTTTTTTAATTACAAAACCCCTTGTTAGTGACAATAGAAGGAGATGCAATAGTTTAACTACATATTATCATTGCAGGGAATTTAGAGATTTCTTGATAATCACAAATGTAATTATTGTAGCCTACAGAGTTTGAAAAGTTTTTTTTTCCCCAATATATCTTCTTTTAATTTACATTAAGGTATTTTTTGAATGAGAAAAAAATAAAGATCTATAAGAACAAAAAGTTCAATACTTTCAAAATACACTTTTAGCAGAAATTCATATTTTAGGCATAAATTAATATTTATTTAAATAAGACTGTCTCGTCCCACTCGGTGGGCTGCGAGAGGGGTGAATATTTTTGATTCCCCGACGGTTTGTGTACCGACAAAAGCCGATCTCTTCTTGGCAGAGCCACGTGGTCGGTACAGTCACGACAATGACTCAGAAGAACAGGCTGGCCAGCAACTTTATTAACTGGCGAATTCCACAAACGGACAAACTTAACGAACTGGCGAGCTTAACAAACGAAGAGAGGTGATTTGGCAATGGAGCTATTTTCCTGGCAACCCATCACAATTTATCCCAAACTTGCATGTATTGGAAGAGTAGAGGAAGACAGAAGCAAAAAAGGGAAAGGAAAAGAGAGGAGGAAAGAGAAAGAAAAAGTATCACCACCCTTGGATCCCACAATGACGATGACAGACATGGCAATCCTCCAGTGATGGGCACGTGCGGGGTTCCCTGGAGGGTGTGTCTTTTATACTCTAGTCCCTGCCTCTGGTTACACCCCTTCAGGACTTACATGGTTCTTGTTCTAGAAAGTTCTCAATCTTCTGCGCAGGCGCTGGGGGAGGGGAGTGGTCGCGAGGGGTCTCTCGGGCAGTTGCAAGCCCCTTCCTCAGATAACTCTGTGTGACCTCTGGTCATACATGGTAAGGTCCGGCGGAACCCAGAACCACGCATCCTGCAACGCACTCTCCACGTCCCACTCCCGCTCCCACCCCATGCTCGCCGACCTGCCATCGCCATGCAAATAGCGCCTCAACGCGCCACAATGTTGAGACATTAACTCTTTCAGTCTCTCACAAAGACACGCTATTGATTTATATTTTATTATGACAACTGCATATTTAATGTTGAATGTGTTCAACATGCAATAAAAGCATTTACATATCATAATAAAACAAACCAATCAAGAAAAATGATAAATGTGGTCTAGTTTCTAATAACGTCAACTTTTTATTACAGCAATAGCCAGTGCAAATCTCATTGAAAAATCCAAAAAATACATCATTTTTAAGATATAACAAAAGAATTTAATAACAAAGCTAGAATTCTTCCTTTATTCATCTCTAGAATCCATTTTAGTTGTCCCTTTTCTATCTGTCTGCATTTTCTGAGGGGTGGGTACAGTAAGAGGTTGATTGGTTTACATTTTTATCTGAGATTTTTATATAAACCTAAGAAAATGTTCATTAACAAATATGCTTTTTATATTACTTTTAAAAATTTACTCATCACGAAAGAAGTCATAGGAAGTTGTTTTATGCAAGGCATGGGGTACTTGTTTAAACAAATTTGTCACTAGTTAGAGGCCTGCAATGAATGTGTGCTGCTGTTGAATGCTGCTTAAAGTGTGCCCTTAAAATGATTATACATTTATACCTTTGCATGCAAAGTTCAAGCTAGTATTTTATCAGAACTGTGATCTGTATCTGATGTGAATTATGTTCTCTGTTAGCAAACCTACCATATTAACATTGTATTTGTTCTCAAAAATGTGATGTAGCATTTAAAAGGAAGTCTTGTGCTCACCAATATCCTAATACCAAATATTTAGCTTTAAGTTATGGTTGCAAAACAGAAATGCAACAACATATTCAACGTATCCCAACGTATCCCTTTCTGGATTTGTGCCTGTAGTGACACTTGGACTCTGTTATTAAACAGACTTCTAACCCTGAAGAAATGAAATTATTTGATTGTATGGAAAAGTGCACAATTATCATTAGATATACCAGAAAAAGCCCAAATTTTTGCAAACAGGTCTCTCAAAAAAACTTCAGCTTGCTAAAAATGTGTACTAGAAGTATTCCACTTCTGCTTGCAATTCATAGCAGTCAAGCTTCTACTCAAAAATCCAGAAACCATTAAGAACTTAATTTCTACTTTGTGATATACATGTACAGCGTTTTAACAGAACAAAGAGTCCTCTAAACAGAAAAATAAACTTGGTGAAAGTACAAGTTTAGGAGTTGGAGTGTTAAATTTTGATTCAATTGAACTTTAGAGGACTTTTACATTTTACTACAAAAGACTAAGGTTGGTTTCACCAAGGGGATCTGAGTTTTCTTTTTAGTATTATCATAGATGTTCTGTGTGAGTCTTAAAAAGCCAGAAGCACTCTGGACCATAGTTTCTCCATCTGCAAAATAAGATAAGTATTTCCTAAAAAAAGTATTAGTCAACACCACTTAAAATTTTTGAGATCCTCTGATGAAAACACTAAGCAACAGCAAAGAACAACTATTTCAATTATTATTACTTGACCCTCACCAAAAAAACCACCATAGCTGCTTTCTGGGCAAAAATAATTTCAAGACTTGATATATTTGTACATCAGATTTACTTTATACATTAGTAGAAAGTTGAACCCAATCTAAATATTTTTTTACTTAGAAAATTTGTATGACAGCTTCATGGTATGATTCCTGTCACTTTCATTATTTGAAAATGATGTGATCTATCAGTAGACAGCATATATTGCATAGTTCACTCTTCTACTACATTTGTTTTGATTGCTTTGATATTACTTGTAATTAGGAATGCAATGCTGAATTATAAAAATATTAAGCAAGCATAAAAGCTACTGACTGGAACATTTTATGATGGATAAAACAACTCTGAGCTTTCAGAAAACTGTCTTAAGGCTGTATAACATAATGTCAAGTGATGAACTACTCAGTTAATGAAATGTCAAATTAAGATGAATACCTATTACATGGTGTTTTGTGTAAGTTTCTGTATATTGAAGGTGGTTTTTGGTTTTTTGTTATTCACTTCAAACTAACTGACTGATAATTAGTTCAAAAGCTAACGATTTTGCAAAATGTTTCAGTTTGGAAGCAAACATCTTTAGATTTCTAAATGAATAATTAAGCCACGGGGATCTAAAAATCACAAAATAGCTGAAGTTGGAAGGGACCTCTGGAGGTCATCTGGTCCAATCCCCCAACTCAAGAAGGGTCACCTAGAGGCAGTTGCCTAGGACCATGCCCAGATGGCTTTTGAATATCTCCAAGGATGGAGACTCCACAACCTCTGTGGGCAACCTGTGCCAGTACTCGTTCAATCTCACAGTAAAAAAGTGTTTCCCGAAGTTCAGAGGGAACCTCCTGTGTTTCTGTTTGTGCTCATTGCCTCTGGTCTTGTCACTGGGCACCACTGAAAAGAGCCTGGCTCTAACCTCTTTGTACCCTCCCTTCAGGTATTTATGTACATTGATAAGATTCCCCTGAGCCTTCTTTTTTCTAGGCTAAACAGTGCCAGCTCTCTTAGCTTTTCCTCATAGGAGACATGCTCCAGTCCCTTCATCATCTTGGTGGCCCTTTGCTGGACTGTTGTGATTTAGCCCCAGTTGGCAACTAAGCACCACACAGCCACTCACTCACTCCCCCCTGGTGGGATGGGGGAGAGTATCAGAAGAGTAAAAGTGAGCAAACTCCTGGGTTGAGATAAAGACAGTTTAATCTGTCTTTAGACAGATTAAACTAAAGACAGTTTAATCTTGTCTGTGCACAGACAGTGCACAGGTTATTTTCTCCTCTCTCCTTCCAGTTGTGGGCAGCGACACAAGAAGGAACAGAGACACCCAATCTATTAATGCATGGCTCCGTGGCTGGTGTCATCGCCACGGATTTGGGTTTTTTTTTGACAACGGGATGGCCTACACAGCACTGGGTTTGCTGGCATCTGATGGGATTCACCTTTCTCGAAGGGGAAAGAGAATCTTCGCTCAGGAACTTGCGGGGCTCATCGACAGAGCTTTAAACTAGACTCGAAGGGGGAGGGGGATAACATCAGGCTTGCCTGAGAGAAGCTGAGGGACAACGTGCCACGGTTAGAGGGAGAGGGTGCCAGCGAGGTCACTCGGCCTGTGTCTCTGAGATGTGCAGGGTACACTGGGGCACAGCCGAAGTTGAACGGAGTTGAGCTAGGGGATACTGAGGCAATAGGAGCCAAGAGGGAAATGCCAGTGAAACGCCTCAAAGCACGCAAGGGGTGTTCTTCTATGAAGGAGGTGACAGCCCAGCTGAAGTGCCTCTACACCAATGCACGCAGCATGGGTAACAAGCAGGAGGAGCTGGAAGCCATTGTACATCAGGAAAACGATGATATGGTGGCCATCACAGAAACGTGGTGGGATGACTCGCACAACTGGAGTGCAGCGATGGATGGCTATAAACTCTTCAGGAAGGATAGGCGAGGCAGGAGAGGTGGTGGGGTAGCCCTGTATGTCAGGGAGTGTCTGGATAGTTTAGAGCTCGATGATGGTGATGATAGGGTGGAGTGTCTATGGGTGAGAATCAGGGGGAAGGCCAACAAGGCAGATATTGTGGTGGGAGTCTGTTACAGACCACCCACCCAGGATGAGGAGACAGATGAACTATTCTATAAGCAGCTGGGAGAAGCCTCATGATCGCTAGCCCTTGTTCTTGTGGGGGACTTCAACCTGCCGGATGTCTGCTGGAAATACAATACAGCAGAGAGGAAACAGTCTAGGAGGTTCCTAGAGCATGTGGCAGATAACTTCCTGACACAGCTGGTGAGTGAGCCAACGAGGGAAGGTGCCCCACTGGACCTCTTGTTCACGAACAGAGAAGGACTTGTGAGCCATGTGATGGTTGGAGGCCGTCTTGGGCAGAGTGATCACAAAATGATAGAGGTTTTGATACGGGGAGAAGCGGCGAGGAGGGTCAGCAAAACTGCCACCTTAGACTTCCGGAGGGCGGACTTTGGCCTGTTTAGGAGACTGGTCGAGAGAGTCCCCTGGGAGGCAGCCCTAATGGGCAAAGGAGTCCAGGAAGGCTGGATATTCTTTAAGGAGGAAGTCCTAAAGGCACAAGAGCAGGCTGTCCCCAGGTGCCAAAAGACGAGCCGGTGGGGAAGAAGACCAGCCTGGCTGACTAGAGAGCTTTGGCTAGAACTCAGCAAAAAGAGGAGAGTCTACGACCTTTGGACGAAGAGGACTACAAAGGTGTAGCGAGGCTGTGCAGGGAGAAAATTAGAAGGACCAAAGCTGAGCTAGAGCTCAATCTGGCTGCTGCTATAAAAGACAACAAAAAACACTTCTTCAAATACATTAGCAGCAAAAGGAGAGCTAAGGAGAATCTCCAGCCCCTAGTAGACGGGGGAGGGAACACAGTGACCATGGATGAGGAAAAGGCTGAGGTACCTAATGCCTTCTTTGCCTCAGTCTTTAATAGGGCCAATTGTTCTCTGGGTCCCCAGCCCTGGAAGACAGGGACGGGGACCAGAATGGAGACCCATAATCCAGGGGGAAATGGTGAGTGACCTGCTGCACCACTTAGACACTCCCAAGTCTATGGGGCCTGATGAGATCCACCCGAGAGTACTGAAGGAACTGGCAGATGTGCTCACCAAGCCCCTTTCCATCATTTACCAGCAGTCCTGGCTAACTGGGGAGGTCCCTGCTGACTGGAGATTAGCTAATGTGACACCCATCTTCAAGAAGGGCCGGAAGGAGGACCCGGGGAACTACAGACCTGTTAGCCTGACCTCGGTGCCAGGGAAGCTGATGGAGCAGATCATCCTGAGTGCTATCTCAGGGCATGTAGAGAATAACCAAGGGATCAAGCCCAGCCAGCATGGGTTCAGGAAAGGCAGGTCCTGCTTGACCAACCTGATCTCCTTCTATGACAAGGTGACCCGCCTAGTGGATGAGGGAAAGGCTGTGGATGTTGTCTATCTAGACTTCAGTAAAGCCTTTGACACGGTTTCCCTCAGCATTCTCCTGGAGAAACTGGCTGCTCATGGCTTGGACGGGTGGACTCTTCGCTGGGTAAAGAACTGGCTGGACGGCCGGGCCCAAAGAGTGGTGGTGAATGGAGTTTACTCCAGTTGGCGGCCAGTCACAAGCGGTGTTCCCCAGGGCTCGGTGTTGGGGCCAGTTCTGTTTAACATCTTTATCAATGATCTGGATGAAGGGATCGCGTGTACTCTCAGTAAGTTTGCAGATGACACCAAGTTCTGCGGGAGTGTTGATCTGCTGGAGGGTAGGAAGGCTCTGCAGAGGGACCTGGACAGGCTGGATCGATGGGCCGAGGTCAATTGTATGGGGTTCAACAAGGCCAAGTGCAAGGTCCTGCACTTGGGCCACAGCAACCCCATGCAACGCTACAGGCTTGGGGAAGAGTGGCTGGAAAGCTGCCCAGCAGAGAAGGACCTGGGGGTGTTGGTTGACAGCCACCTGAATATGAGCCAGCAGTGTGCCCAGGCGGCCAAGAAAGCCAATGGCATCCTGGCTTGTATCAAAAATAGCGTGGCCAGCAGGACTAGGGAAGTGATTGTGCCCCTGTACTCGGCACTGGTGAGGCCGCACCTCGAATCCTGTGTTCAGTTTTGGGCCCCCCACTACAAGAGGGATATTGAGGTGCTGGAGCGTGTCCAGAGAAGGGCAACGAAGCTGGTGAAGGGTCTGGAGCAGAAGTCTTATGAGGAGCAGCTGAGGGAGCTGGGATTGTTTAGCCTGGAGAAAAGGAGGCTGAGGGGAGACCTTATTGCTCTCTACAACTCCCTGAAAGGAGGTTGTAGAGAGGTGGGGGTCGGTCTCTTCTCCCAGGTAACAAGTGATAGGACAAGAGGAAATGGTCTCAAGTTGCACCAGGGGAGGTTTAGACTGGATATTAGGAAATTTAACTTCACTGAAAGGGTTATCAAGCATTGGAACAGGCTGCCCAGGGAAGTGGTTGAGTCTCCATCCCTGGAGGTATTTAAAGGACGTTTGGATGAGGTGCTTAGGGACATGGTATAGTGGTGGTCTTGGTAGTGTTAGGTTTACGGCTGGACTCGATGATCTTAAAGGTCTTTTCCAACCTATACAATTCTGTGATTCTGTGATTCTGTAATAGGTAAAGCAAAAGCCACGTAGACAAGCAAAGCAGAACAAGGAATTCATTCACTACTTCCCATCAGCAGGCTGGTGTTCAGCCATCTCCAGGAAAGCAGGGCTCCATCACACATAATGGTTACCTGGGAAGACAAACACCATCACTCCGAACGTCCCCCCCTTCTTTCTTCTTCCCCAGCTTTATATACTGAGCATGACGTCATATGATATGGAGTAGCCCTTTGGTCAGTTTGGATCAACTTGACTGTGTCCCCTCCCAACTTCTTCTGCACCTGGCAGAGCATGGGAAGCTGAAAAGTCTTTGAGTAGTGCAAACATTTCTTAGCAACAACTAAAACATCCCTGTGTTATCAACACTGTTTTCAGCATAAAACCAAAACATAGCCCCATATGAGCTACTATAAAGAAAATTAACTGTATCCCAGCCAAAACCAGCACATGGACTCTATGTCTGTGTCCATGTCCATGTCTCTCCTGTTTTGGTGAGGCCAGAGCTGGACACAGGACTCCAAGTGTGGGCTCACCAGTGTTGAATAAAGGGTAAGGATCATTTCCCTCAACCTGCTGTCAATACTCTGCCTAATGCAGCCCAGGGAGGTATTCAAAAGATGTGTAGATGTGGCAGTTAGGGACATGGTTTAGCGGTGGCCTTGGCAGTGTTAGGTTTATGGTTGGACTCGATGATCTTAAAGGTCTTTTCCAACCTAAATGATTCTATGATTTTATGATTCTATTATATACTATCAGTCGTCTTTGCTGCAACAGCACTTGGCTGGCTCATGTTCAACCTGGTGTCCACCAGGACCCCCCCAGGTCCTTTTATGGCAAACTGCTTTCCAGCTGGGTGGCCCCAGCATATGTTGGGCCCATTTCTCCAACCTCTTTGAGGTTCCTCTCGATGGCAACACAACCCTCTGGCATAGCAGCCACTTCTCCCACTTTGGTGTCAGCAGCAAACTTGCTGAGGGTACGCTCTGTCCCACCATACAGATCATTAATGAAGATGTTAAACAGGACTGGACCCAGCATTCAGTGCTGGGGTACACTGCTAGTTACTGGCCTCCAAATAGACTTTATTCTACTGATCACCAGTGTCTGGGCCCAGTCATTCAGCCAGTTTTCAATCCACCTCATCGTCTTTCTATCCAGCCTGTACATCAACAGCTTCTCTGTGAGGATTTTATGGGAGACAGTGTTTAAGGCCTCATCAAAGTCCAGGTACACAATATCCACTGTTCTCCCCTCACCTATCAGGCCAGTTATTTCATCATAGGAGTTTATCAAGTTGGTCAAGCACGACCATGGAGCCATGCTGAGTACTCCTGATGACTTTTTTGTCCTTAATGTGCCTGGAAATGGTTTCCAGGATTAGCTGCTCTATCACTTTCCCAGGGACTGAGGTGAGGGCGACTGGCCTGTAGTTCTCTGGGTCCTCCTTCTTGCACTACCTGAAGATAAGAGTGGCTTTTGTTTTCCTCCAGTCTTTGGCCACTTTTCCCAGTCATCATGATTGATCAAAGGCCTCACAATGACATCTGTCAGCTCCCTCAGCACTTATGGGTGTATGCCACCAGGGCCCTTGGACTTACATTTGTCCTATTTGCTTAAGTATTCTCCAAACTGATCCTCTTCCACCAAAGGTACAGCATTTCTCTTGGTCTCTGGGACAGGATTCCTGAAGCCCAATCTTGCTAGTAAAGACTGATGCAAAGGCAGCATTCAGTACCTCAGACTATTCCATGTCCTGTGTAACCAGGTCCCCTGTCCCATTGAGCAATGAGCCCATATTTTCCACAGTCTTCCTTTTGTCGTCTATGTACTTATAGGAGCCTTTCTCATTTTCTTTGACATCCCTGGCCAGACTCAATTCCAGCTGGGCTTTAACTTTCCTAACTTCATCCCTGGATGCTCAAATTATGTTTCTTTATTCCTCCCAGGTTACTCATCTTTGCTTCCACCCTACGTATGCTTCCATTTTGTGTTTGAGTTTGGCTAGGTGCTCTTTGTTCATCCACGCAAACCTCCTGGCATTTTTGCCTGACTTCTTATTCATTAGGATGGAGGTCTGTTGAGCTTGCAGGAGGTGATCCTTGAATATTAACCAGCTTTCCTGAGCTCCCCTTCCCTCCACAGCCTTAACCTTTGGGATTCTTCCAAGCAGATCTTTGGAAGAGCTTGCTTTTCACCCTACTCCCTGCCCTCAGGATCCTGAACTTCACCATCTCATGGTCGATGAATGGTCAAAGGCTACCTTTGACCTTCACATTTCCAATGAGCCCTTCCTTGTTGGTGAGTATGTGGTCCAGCATAGCACCTTTCCCCATTGGCTCCTCTATCACTTGGAGAGGAAGTTATTAGCAATGCACTCCAACAACCTCCTGGATTGCTTATGCCCTGCTCTGTTGTTGTGGGATAATTGCTGGAGGTGACTTAGAAATTAAACTTATATTCACACTTTTAGGTAAGGTACAGCATTGAAGAAGATTCCCGGGTGGAATGCGGCTGACATGCAAGGAAACCATTCCATGGAAGTTCCCTAGGCCTGCAACCTTAGACGTCGGTGACGCCAGGGGAGCTTGGTGTACTGACTCTAAGAAGGTACTGTTCGGAGGGTGGAGTGGTGTGGAGACGCCGTGGGCAGGCTCTGCAATTAAATGGGAACTCAAAGGTATTGTGTGTGACCAGTAAGCTGCACATTCACCATCCTGGGCCAGCAGTCTGTCATGTTTCTGACAAAATGCTGTCCTTTGATGAACTTTGCTCATTATAACATCATTATAATACCAAAACACACCTCCATCCCAAAAGCTACCTGCCTCCAAGGTGTGACCTCCCCTTACCGAGTTTGCGCTTTGAATTTTTCCTAGCCTATACATTTAAAAGCGAAGCGAGAAAACTTTACACCAATCCTAAACAAAGGTATGTATGGTTAGATTCACTCAGGCTCCACCCGAAAGGTGAAAGATAGTATAAAATGGCTTAAGAGAAAGCAAGTGTTAGGGAAGACACCATCGCGTACCACTCTGACCTCTGGGATCAGTCGACGGGCTGAGCCTCTCTTCCCTCCCCATCGGGATGCCTTTGGGTAAGAGTCGAACACTTGGTTATTCCAAGTGCCTCCCCGGGAAACTTAGAAATCTTTCTAGAGTTGCTTTATGATCTTTAAGGTGTTTATAGCCAGCAGTGTCACTCATATTCTTGGTATTTTGCACGTGCTTTGCAGACAGTAAATTTATCACCGTTAATCCAAAGAATATGTGTATCTGTTGCTCTAATAAACTGCATTCTTTATTAATGTGGCCGTGGTAGTTATTGAACACGACCAGGCTCTTTAAGTGTGGCCGTGATAGTTCATGCAACACGACGCTGGGGGTGCAGCACATTTAAATTAACACTGTCGCCTTTACTCTGATGAATGGCTGATATACAGTCCTTAGAAAATAACCGTTGACCAAGTCTGAGACTAGGACTGGATTTAGCAGCACCTAAGCTCCTCTCTGAGAAGAAGTTTAGAAAGCAAGGGGGTCCTGTCTGAACATCGTGACTCAACAGGATGGTCCCCCCCCGCCTCAACCACTCCTCAGACTCCTACATGACAGTAACTCTTAACGCAACAGTTGTCCCTGCAACAGATATTGGGGTGGTTGAAGTCCCCCACGAGGACCTAGGCCTGTGAAGGTGAAGTTGCTCCTATCTGTCTGTAGAGGGCCTCATCCACTTGTTCTTTCTGGTCAGGTGGCCTAGATCAGGCATCCCTTATAAAGTCACTGTCTCATCCCACTCGGTGGGTTGCGAGATAGGTGAATCTTTTTGATTCCCCGATGGTTTGTGTACTGACAAAAGTCAATCTCTGCTCGGCAGAGCCGCGTGGTCAGTAGAGTCACGACAATGACTCAGAGGAACAGTCTCTCCCACTTCTGGTACCGACAAAGGCTGACCTCTGCTCGTCAGAGCCACGTGGTTGGTAGAGTCACGACAATGACTCAGAAGAACAGGCTGGCCAGCAACTTTATTAACTGGCGAATTCCACAAATGGACAAACTTAACGAACTGGCGAGCTCAACGAACGAACAGAGGCGATTTGGCAATGGAGCTATTTTCCGGGCAACCAGTCACAATTTATCCCAAACTTGCATATATTGGAAGAGTAGAGGAAGACAGAAGCGAGAAAGGGAAAGGAAAAGAGAGGAGGAAAGAGAAAGAAAAAGTATCACCACCCTTGGATCCCACAATGATGATGACAGACATGGCAATCCTCCAGTGATGGGCACGTGCGGGGTTCCCTGGAGGGTGTGTCTTTTATACTCTAGTCCCTGCCTCTGGTTACACCCCTTCAGGACTTACATGGTTCTTGTTCTAGAAAGTTCTCAATCTTCTGCGCAGGCGCTGGGGGAGGGGAGTGGTCGCGAGGGGTCTCTCGGGCAGTTGCAAGCCCCTTCCTCAGATAACTCTGTGTGATCTCTGGCCATATAAGGTAAGGTCTGTTGGAATCCGGAACCGCACATCCTCCCACGCGCTCTCCACATCCCGCACATCCCGCTCTCACTCTCCCCCACCCCATGCTCGCTGACCTGCCATCACCACGCAAATAACGCCTCAACTCGCCACAATGTTTGAGACATTAACTCTTTCAGTCTCTCACAGTCACCTTTACCTGTCCTCTCTTTAACCCTAACTCGTAAGATCTTAGTTGGCTCCTCATCCATCCCCAGGCAGAGCTCCATGTACTTCAGCTGCTCCAGCACATGAAGGTCAACATCCTCTCCTCATCTTCCCATCCTGTCCTTCCTAAAGAACCTGTATCCCTTCATTGCAATACTTCAGTCATGGGAGCCATCCCACCATGGTTGGCCAGGAACTAATGGTTCCTGCAACCATTCTGGAAGCTACTATTTTCAGATTAACCTTTCAAGGGTGTCTCATATACCACAAAGATAAAACAAACCAAAACAAAAAAACCCTTCACTTGCTTTTAGTGCTCACCAGAGCATCTCAACTATATTGTGCTTGACTGGGTACATAGAAGACATACTCAGTTATAAAAGCTTAGTATCATAATATTCCCATACAAAATAGAAATTGATGGGTTTATATGTATTTTTTTTTTACCTGATTAAAGAAGTAATCAATATTGGGAACAAAACAAAATAAAAACTCTAAAATATGTGTCCTAGGAAAACTAATTCATATTTAGTGTTCAATTTGGTTAAGTGTGTGAGGTCTGTTCAGTAATAAATATCCCATGCATATCTCCTACATAGTACACATGGCCTATGTCTTACTGCACTCCCAGCAAGACTCTCTCACATGTCATAGTAACTTTGACTTGTCTGGCTCCATTACACAGATTTTAAAAGGACTTCTACTTGTCACTACTGTGCAACATTCACACTGATCTCATTGCATGTTTATGCTGTAACAAACTGAACCACTGGGGAGAAACAAAAGGAGGAATTACAGGGACTTCTAGGAAAAAAAGAAAAACTAGTATAGTTTACCTCTGTCTGAGGCTACACCCTACGACCCAAACAGATTTGTGTTAAATGAACTTCAGAGTGGCTTTATCATAGCAGAGTCTGTTACTTCTGAGGTCAGTCCTGACATATCACTATAACTGTAAGGGTGCATCATTTTCCACATGTGGTATCAGCAACAATAAGCCTCCCTCTAATTGCAGGATGTGAAAAGTCACCTTCACCTGTCTGTGCTCCGTTTTCCCTCTCTTCCTCCTTCCTTCTCTCCTCCTTGACCCTGAAGCTAGACCATACTTCCCAGCTCTGTGTTCATACTCCAGACATGTAGCAAGGTCTCTCCTTCCGTACAAGATGTTCTCAGCTTCAAGGCAGTTCAACATGTCTCCTCTGCAGAGATCAGAAATGTGAAGAACATTCCAAAGGGCATGCAGTTGGGAAAACAAGCTTATGCTGTGAAGTACAAAAATGATTCATTATTGCCATTGAAAATCAACAGAAAAACAAATAAATAATGTACTGTTGCCAAAAGTAAGATAAATTCAATAGCTTCACCTCAAGATGTAAGGGCATGGCTGAAGGCACTTTAATTGCCTAGTGTAGATAAAACCTGTGAGGTCAATGCAAGCAAGGCATTGAAAATGCACAGAGAAGCAGAAAATGTGAGCAACCTTGTACAGAATAGATTGAAGGCATCACTGCCAGGAAGGAAAAAAGATGAGAAATAAAAGAAACAGGAGCTCCCCATACCAATCTGCATTTGTAGCTGAAATTATTCCCTGGGGGTCCCTTTATCCGATTAATATTCTTTTTTTTGAAATGTCAGATTCTGAGCAGATAAGGTGGTAGGCATGGGCTGAGTAAATAAGGCAATATGGAATTGAACCTTTGTCTAACACTTTATATATTCTTTTACCCTGTATAATGTATCAGGAAGTGGGCAACCCACCCAGTGGGAAAGTGGGCAGATGGTTCTGGCCATTTAATAGGCATCAAGTGTGTGAAAAATGTCAGCCACGGCGATGGATGTCAAGCTCAAGGAACTGTGTGGCTATGAGGACTGTGGCCTGTAATAATGTGCATATCAGCCCTGCTACAAAAATCCAGAGCAGTGTTAAGTAATGGTAATGGTACTATGTGTGCAGTGCCCACTTAAGAAGATGACAGTGTAAGTTTAGCACACCCCAGACATGGAGCATGGGAATGCCGGTAAAGTGGTGGTAGATAATACTCAGATACCTTGTTGAAGCCATAGAACAACAGAATCCAGCAATGATTATGAGCAGAATTCAATGAAACATTCCTGAAGTAATGGGAGCTGTACAAGATCATGTACTCAAGGGTAAGAATCTCTTCTGGCACGTGACACAGAAGTTGCTGAATGAATTGCAGCAGCCGTGTACAACCACATACCAAGTTGTCCATCGTGCTGGAATGACTATCTGCACAACCACTAGCTTAGTTATTACATAACTCCTGTTGCGTACGTCTCCCATTGTTATTGCATCTTTGTCAGATAGCTGCCGTCACCTACTGGACTATTATGTTTAGCATTACATCCTATCTTAATACTTTTTATATCTGCTATAGTGTTAGTCTTTATATTTTTCTAGCTGTATTGTTGTGTATTGGTAAAAGCACAAAGAGCAGGAAGCTTGCACTACATCCAAAGTGATCTCTCACCCCTGCAGTAGTCTAGAGCAGATTACAGAGTGGGCAGGCTGCTCTGGATGACAGACCAGGTTGCAGCCCCCTGTGTTGTGGGAAAAGGGTCTGAGGCCAGTATCCTGAACAACAGTGATTCCCTAGGGGAAATCAAGTGGTGGACTGTTGCATAGTGCCACAGATGCCTTAATCTATGTAATGCTAAAGACCCTTCATTTGCAATTCTGTGGTTTGTTTTTCACTTGCATCTGCATAACCTTTCACCTAAGTTGCTGTGACTGTATTTTGCTGAAGCTGTTGTGGCAGTATTCTTCCCTTGTTGCTTTCATGCATGCTTAGGAGTAGCTATCTAGTAAAATATGAGCTGAGTCTATCTAGTAATTTCTCAGTGGGCAGTTTTCTGCTGATTTTTAAAAGATGGCAATATTTTTTTGTCTACTAAAATGGATTGAAAAATAAAACAAAAAATATGTGAAGATTTAAAAAAAAATGGAACAGATGTTCTTTTTTGTTATGTTTTACTTTGGTTTTATTTTTTTTTTAACTTTTTTTCTTTTCTTTTTTGCTGTGTGTGTATCCTTTAGAATTTTTTTCAGTTACCTTTAAAATGGTCATATGTCCTGTCTGTCTCAAGTCAGTTTCTGGATTAGGGGACCAGTTTGAATGCATATTTTCTTATCCCCTTAGTCATAAGCTAACAGATATTGGAAGATATCGATGTGTGTGTGTTCCTGCTTGACACATGAAAACCCCTTGGAATTCTTCATATATTTTCTTATCTCAGAAGAATGGTTACAGTGTGACTATGCAGGTCCAAAGAAATATGACCTTTGATCCCATACACCTCTTCTTTTTTTCTTTTTCTTTCTCTTTTTTTCTGATTCTTGATTATTGGTATAATTCTGACAGATTCTTACAAATACAAGGATCATCTTTCTTCTGATGTTCATGTGAGCCAGTCCTACATGGCTGCAAATGAATCCAGGCAAAAGGAAAGACAGGCTCATGGTTATGTCTTGCACTGTTGGCATTAGTAGAGCTTTAGCAGCTTGCTATGAAGTCATTCCAGCACCTCTGTCAAATGTAAAGGCAAGAGTGGATTAACATTCCAATCTTAAATTTGCATTTGAACTAGATTACTGAATAAGAAGAACAGCAGTCACAGGTGAATCCAGCCAGCTAACTTCAGATGACTAGTGGTAAGCAGTTTAGCAACCTTTGAAATTCCTCTTAGAAAACAAACCATTCAAAGACTCATCTGAATCATTTCCAATTTCATCCTTAGGATACAATGAGCATAGCTAGAACAATGAAACATAGCTAGAAATAACTGGTTTTCTTCATTGACATAAGGGGACTCCACAAGACTATCTCAGATATAAGTTCTGAATAAAATGAATATCATTCTTTCTATATGGGAACCAGGTTTAAAATGATAGCTCCTGCCATGAGGCAGGTAGGCTTGGTAGGACAAATTATCCAGGGGTGAAATATAAGACAATAAGACATGAAATACTAAGATGTGAAATTGCTTAGAAACTAATACTTGCTTCCCAGAAGCTGCAGCTATTAAATGTGTGCTTTCCCCTAAATTCCTGAATATATTTAGAAAAGCAGACGGGAAAAGGTCAAAACACAGTTTCTTAAGTCCTCATTTAATAAAGCACTACCCTAGACACAACTGAACAGGCTTTGAATTCCTGTTTTAAAATCCTTCATTTGAAAGCAAGAAGATTAAAGTCAAATTGAAACACTGAGTTGAAACACCTGCTCGGGAATATGTGATTGTGGGTTTTGATGACCACTCAGGTATAGACAAGAAAAAAATGGCCTATTCCAGCTATTATTACACCAAAACCAAAATAATCTCTGCATATATATTACCGTTCACATTTTAAGAATTTCAAGCTTTTAAAATTGTGATACAAAATAAGAATCTGCTTCTTTTGCCCTTTTGTGGTACAAAATAAGAATCTGTCCCCCACAACATCCTTCTCACTAAATTGGAGAGATACGGGTTTCATGGATGGACTATTCGGTGGATAAGGAATTGGCTAGATGGTCACATCCAGAGGGTAGTTGTCAATGGCTCAATGACCAGATGGACATCAGTGATGTGTGGTGTCCCTCAAGGGTCTGTATTGGAACCAGCACTGTTTAATATCTTCATCACTGACATAGACAGTGGGATCGAGTGCACCCTCAGAAAATTTGCAGATGACACCAAGCTGAGTGGTGTGGTTGACAGGCTTGAGGGACAGGGTGCCATTCAGAGGGACCTGGACAAGCTCGAGAAGTGGGCCCATGTGAACCTTATGAAGTTCAACAAGGCCAAGTACAAGGTCCTGCAACTGGGTTGGAGAAATCCCCAATATCAATACAGTCTGGGGGATGAAGGGATTAAGAGTAGCCCTGCAGAGAAGGACTTGGGGATGCTGGTGCATGAAAAATTAAACATGAGCTGGCAAAGTGTTCTTGCAGACCAGAAAGCCAGTTATATCCTGGCCTGCATAACAAGAAACATGGCCAGCAGGTCGAGGGAGGTGATTCTTCCCTCTCTACTCCGCTCTCGTGAGACCCCACCTGAAGTACTGCATCCAGCTCTGGAGTCCTCAGTACAAGAAAGACATGGACCTGCTCCAGCGGGTCCAGAAGAGGGACACAAAAATGATCAGAGGGGTGGAACACCTCTCCTATGAGGAAAGGCTGAGAGAGTTGGGGTTGTTTAGCCTGGAGAAGAGAAGGCTCCAGGGAGACCTTATTGTGGCCTTCCAATACTTAAAGAGGGCTTATAAGAGAGATGGGGGCAGACTTTTGAATAGGGCCTGTAGTGATAGGACAAGGGGTTAATGGTTTTAAACTAAAAGAGGGTAGATTCAGACTACATATAAGGAAGAAATTTTTCATGATGAGGTTGGTGAAACACTGGAACAGGTTGCCCAGAGAAGTTGTAGATGCCCCACCCCTGGAAACATTCAAGGTCAGGTTGGATGGGGATCTGAGCAACCTGATTTAGTTGAAGATGTCCCTGCTCATTGCAGGGGAGTTGGACTAGATGACCTTTAAAGGTCCCTTCAAACCCAAACCATTCTATAATTCTATGATTCTATGATTCCTTTTTTGTCCAGACTAGGCTGGAAAACTGAGAATTAAGTGGTTGTGAAACAGTATTTGCTGCTCTAGATATAGGAATATAAAGTATTCCTAAAAACTACCTTGTTATAAAAAGTTATTGTACCATTTTCATGATGTGATAGATGTCATTCCTGTTTCAAGAATAAAAGTGCAGATTTCCACATTTACAGAAGACATACTCCCATTGTCTTTATTATATGTACATGGTTAAGGAACTTCACTTTATGCATCTATAGGATACATCATATTGACTTAATTCTAGAAAATCCATATACATTTTCTAGGCTAGTGTTTTCAATACATTATATTTTGACAGTTGGAAAAAAGTCTAATTTGGTTTTAATTGTTCGCAGTTTATAATACATCAATGCTATGTTCATTTAAGTTAACTGAATTGCATATGCTAAAATGTTAAAATGAAAGTTTTTCTGACTGCTTACTAATTTACAGAACAATGGCACTTGTCTCTCTGAAGGTGTGAAACAGGTAGAGTGCTATCACTCAATATGCTGTGAGAAAGAACTACAAAACAGATAATGAAGAATTTCAAAATCATATTTTCCTCCATAAGTATGCATTCAAGTAAATTCAATGAATTGAATGTTTGACTAATGGTATTGTAGCATTAAGAAAGACAGAAGTATTACAAAAAACTTCCTAACTGTGCACAGTTGTTTTTTAAACTCATCTGAAAAGCTTACAGGCATTTAATATTATAGCTGAATTTCTCAGCTGTCTTTAGATGTTGTGTGGGTGGACTGAAAGAAAAGAAGTGATTAGGTGCTTTATTCTTCCTGACTTTAAAACTGTGGATTTCTTTTTACTTATTTCTCAATATGTCCTTTATGACTAACACCCAAGGACAGATTCTATCGATTAGGATTTTGTCCTTTAGTTGTCATAAGGTAGTGTAGACTACCAGAATCTTTGAAACCTCTACAGATAAATGAGCACAATAAAAAGGCTGCCATTTCCACACTTACTGTATTATTGATAATATTAGTGAAAAATAATAGCCTGTTTGAAGATTTTACATAGGGTAAAGCTTATTTAAAAAAAAAAAAGTGAGCATGAAGAATTAAGGTTGAAGTTTAAAAACCTAAGCTAATATCCACAGAAGAAAAATACAACACCATGTAATAACCTCCGCTTGTAGGAGGTCAGATCAGATGATCTAATTGTTCCTTTTTGCCTTAAGTCTGTGATACTATGAAATTTCCCATCTTGTCACAGTGTAAAATTTTTCTGTGGAAGAAGCAAGAGCATCAGCCAAAGACTAGGGATCAGATGGAGAAGAAGAATCTGGGAGGGACAATGGTAATGAGGTTTGGGGAATCAAATCCAATACATCAAAAGTGACAAGACATAAGACAAAGAAGGTGTGAATTTGCAACCCAGGAAAGTAAATGGCAGGAAAATAAAATGAGGTATTAGAAAGTTTGGCTGTGTTAAAAAATCTAAATGCAAACTGTTAGAGAGTTCTAGCTTCCTCTTAACTCTTTCATAAGGGACATTCTTCCTTTCACAGCTCGCTATGCTTGACTGCTTACTGCTTCGTTGTGCATACATTGGTATGATTCTACAAAAAGTTTCCCTGTGCTGTATATAACCTGGGATGTGCAAGTAAATTGATTAGTCTTGCCGCCTTATACCGTCACCGTCCAGCTCAGTAAAGAAGAGCCTGTTTCTTGTGAGATCCATCTGCTCCGCTGGCTGGCAGATCAGCAAAGTGGCAGAAATCCAAGCCCTGGCCAGGTTTCCAAAAGTCAGAAGAAAACACGGCTTTTGTAAACCTGACTGGGAGGTCATGACAGGCATCTGACAATGAAAATCAAGGGCTTTCTGGGAAATATGGTCACATTAGCACTGAGCTACTCAATGTGCTTATTGTGATGAGGATCATACTGTTTCTCAGCTAGTATTTACACCATGGCATCTATGGTATCAGTACTCATCTCCCATCAATAAATGGTAACTGTCAGTACCCATGTGGTTTGGCAAAGCACATGATAGACTTCTGTGAGAGACAAGCATTTTCTAGCCTACTGAGAAGCAAGTTGTTAACAGAAAGACCCAAAAGATTCACTAGAGATTTTGTGAACATAATTCTGAACTGGAGTTGAATGCCAGTATAAGCAGGATATTTTAGGCTGCTGGCATAATCATCCTCTTCAGAAACAATGTTTTTTATCCTGAAGACGGTTCAGAGAAATACAGATAAACTTGCAAATTATGGCAAAATGCAAAACTAAATACCTAAATTAATCTGAAACTCTTTTTTTTCCTCTCTCTAATCTGAGCCTTGCTACTTTTTATTATTTCACAATTTACTTTTCTTGGCTCTAAATATGTTTGTGTGGGTTTTTTCTGTGTTTTTTATTTGTTCATTTTGATCCTATGCACAGGATTATCAAAGTCTGTTCAAGATAAACACACAAAGGCAGATCTGGATTCCACCCATATTTTTACCATGAAATGTTTTTCTATTTCACAGATTTCAGATCCCCAAATGTTTTTACTCCTATTGTTCTTCAAAGTAAACCATCCACCCCACAATGTCAAGTTCTACCCCAGTCTTAGTTTTGACCCAGGAAAGGAAAAATGCCAAAAATTCCATGAAGTGTAGTGGTAAGGTAGCTTTTATTTATGACTAATGGGGAAAGAAGTAAGAATTTCAGTATTAAGGAGTAGTAAAAAAATGTAAAGAAGAGTTAGAAAAGCTGTGAGTAGAAACCAATAACAATAAGACTGGATTTAGATCCTCTGTAATTATTAAAAAATGTGAGTATTATCTTATTTTATTTTTTTAGGTATGACAGACTGAGGTAACATATATCCCTTGTTACTTAAGGAAGCACATTTTAAAAGTTTATCTACCATATTGTACTATAACATATTAAGTTTCACAAGTAAAGCAATGAACATGCTAGTTCTGTTGTTTCTGCAAAATACTTGGATACATAGTAGATACATCTTTATGAAAAATAATAAGAAGAGTACAATATGGTCTTCTTAACTCAGTCAGCCACTGCATGGAATTATTAAAGACTTAGAACCACAAAAGACAATACTGTTTACCTACACAAGATGGTAGAGGTGAGACAGAGGGTGAGAGGTGTAGACAGATACATAGAATTTCAGGGACAATCCCATCTACCTATTTTAGGGGATAATCTTCCCCCCGCTGAAGATATAAGACATAAAACTGTGTCTGTGGACAATGCACTCTGCTAAACTGACAATGTAAGGGAACAGACAGAAATATTGGATGTTTCCATGCTTTCGGGATGCTATCTGAACAAAGGTCCTTAGAAGATAAGAACTTGTTGCAGGAGATTAAATCGACCACTACCATTTCAAAATCACAGTTTAGTAATTACAGAACTTACTTCAGAAACAGGAGGTCCTGTTTTTCAAGCTAACAGCAGCTTGGATGAATTTGAACAAGATGTTCTGAAAGGAAAGAGAGTGCAAACACCGAGACAGGAAGGTTCCTGCTTTATAGTTTTGTGATCTAGGTACTCAGCTTTATACAAAAGGTCACCATCACCCCTCAGCAGAGTTCACGTATGTATCTACGTACACTTCATTTTCTGTAAAGCAAAGGGTGGGACATGAGCACCCGTCTCCTTATAATAAACACTTTTGTGCATGTAGGATGATCACACATTTAATAAGTTTAGTCACCTACATGTTTAGACAGTCTTGAATTGGTCTGTTTTTACAGTGTTTACTGAGTTTTAGGCAATTATGCCCAATGTGACTAATGCTATTTGTCTTTGTAACAGAAAATACTAGCCATTCAAAGCACAGCTTCTCTGTAACCTTTAGACCAAAGATATTGCTAGGCACAAAGAAGCATCTGTCACACATTGGTTCTGGCTGTATTAAAAGCATTGTTTGATCCTCACCTCTTTACAATAGGACACATAACATCAGTATGTTCCAGAAAAGAAACAAGTAGATCAAAAATGCAAATAAATATTTGAGCATTACATCAGGTGCCTTCTGTTTCCCTGAATTACTGGCTGTCTGTCAAAAGTCAGTATATTTGCCAAACTCATTGTGCAGTTTGGCTCACCGGATGCTAATAAAAATGCAAATCCTCCATAGAAATCTAAAGCTGTTGGCATATTTCAGTACTTGCACTAATCTCATGCTTACTATTTTATACTTCCACCACTTGACCTGTAGCCTTGTATATTCAGCCCAAGCTTTCTGAAACCTTTTGGTGATGTAATAGGTATAGAGAGAAGCACTGTTTCCTCCACCACGGATCAGGGAATGTATAATCATGTTGCCTGAATTTGCCTGCTCCTGTTGGTGGAAATACTTGTGAAATACCTCCACACAAGTTGTATTGCATGTGTGTTTGAAGCAGTAAAGATCATTGTCACAGCTGAATAAGTCACACTGTGCACTCACTTTTTCAACCTGGCAGTGTAGTACTTCTATGACTACCATACTACCTGCAGGCATCCTGTAAAGAAAATTATTTATTCAACACTTACCCTGAGAAGCAAAAAGACAAGAATGTTATAATAGCTCAGGCTGAAATTCAGCATAGAAAAACCTGCCATCAATCCAGTCAGATTTTTTTTGTGTGGGTCTGCTTGGGAGCAGATTTTTTGTCTAAAGTTACCACTAGCAGAATATGTGCCTTTCTTGGAACACCCGTTCCCACTGCTTTTTATGGCTCCCTTCCAGAATAGTAGTTGGATCCCTTCTGAATTCACCAAAATATTAGATGGTGTAGAAAGGGTAGAAGAAGAAGGTGCACATTTAGCTCAGTCTGTGACATACAGCTTAGATGATACTGAAGTGTGCCTCTAGACTCAGGAGCACAGATCTTCCAGGTCTCCCATTATACAATTTCTGATTCCTTCTTTGTCCTGCTGTAGAGATGCATGTTTCCTTCCCTTTCCTTGAGATAGAGTCAAATATGCCGTTGTCACTCCTGATAGGTTCTTAAAGATGTCTGTAAATTTGTTCTCCATGGACCCCACAGAACCTCTCCAGGTAAGTTGTTCTAGTAACTTATTATTCCTACCATTAAAATCTATTTTCAGGTGTTATCTTGAAATAGCGTATTTCTCTTCTTTCCTCCTACACACAAGATTTGAACCATGAACCACCCTTGGTATCATTTTTTTATCCAGACCCATTGGCAGCTCTGTGTTTTGTAAAATTCATAAAGAAATACAGTTATATCCAGTGTTAAAGACTTTCTTAATTGTTTTCTGTTTTTTTCAAAGATAGTTGTTATATCAGAAATTAAGCCAAGGAATTATATACAAAATAAATCTGACCTTTTTGGTATTCCAATAGTTGCAAAACAACAACTGAATTAAATGAAATATTATCTTAATATAAAGAATACCATAAATTAAATGGGGCAAAACTGTCATGCTGTTCTTGAAAGAAAATTATCAATAATAGAAAATCAGACTGGAATTTTGATGCAATGAAATGACCTGACTGAAAAGAAATTTATATAACTCATCTTCAAGAATTTAATAAAAGAATGAAATTAGCAGCAGAGTTATTTATAAATAAGGAAGATCAACACACTGAAGGCCAAGCAGATTGTATTTATCAGTTTAGATTGTGTTACTATTGCAAATCAAAAGAGGTAAAAAATTTGCCTCACTAAATAGGGCACTAATGTGTACCACATGGGTTATAAGATTTTTTAATTATTATTACATTAGTTGTGGTATGACTGGAAGCAGTCGAATTATACTGGTGAAAGACAAGATTTCAGAAAAAAAGGAAAAAATCAGGCATTGTTACAATTCTCAGAAAGAGAAATAATGGAGATATAGCATAGCCCCTGAAAGCAACAGTTTAAGAAGCTTTTCAAAAGTTGCTGCCTGTGTATGAAAGGAAAATTATGAAACAAACCCCACACACTTTCTGTGTGTATGTCTTGCAAGTAATAGTGAAGAACATGTTTTGAGTGCAGTACGTACAAGTACAGAGGTCACCACTCTGAGGGAGAGGTCTCTCTTCTGCTGGTGAATGACAGCCCCTGATGGCGCAATCTAAGACAGAGCAGTATTTGTAAGACTGAAAAACAAGAATTTCTTTGAATAATAAAACACTGGCATAACAAGAAGAAGCAGAAAAGTTCAGTTCTTAATGCAAGATGAATCTGTAATGCAAACCAGATGGAAAGTTTCTCTTCAAGAGTAAGTAGTAAAAAACCCCATGACTTTGTATCCTTACTATGCTGAAAAATGTATTGTGAACATCACAGCTGTAAGAATAGGTTTAGTGAATATGACAGAGTGATTATTTCTACTTGTCACACCACATATCTTGCCATCTGTGAATATAAATTATAAATACACTGACAAAGATTTTCCTTCAAAGTCTTCCTAAATTCCTCACCACAGTAGCCACCACCTTTCTATTATCAAAACTGGAGAACTACTTTTTTCCTTGAAAGTTTTGAAAGTGACCTCTGTTAAGATACAGTGCATCTAAATGATTTTCTGCTGTACTTTTATTTATGACACATCATTTATCTAAACATGCATTTAGAAAAAATATTTAATAAACATATGCGTGAAGAAAGTAGAAGAGATTTTCTGTGTTAGCAAGAGTCCACCAAAAAGCATTTTTAAACTTGCATCATTACAAATTTTGTTACCTTAAGGCTATGGCTGATTGTTGTTTTTCAATAAAGGATAAATGCGTATTTATTATTTCATTTGTATTTCCATTTCATATTAATTTCATTTTTACAAATATTATAAGTAACAGGATAAGTTCTTTTACTTTAAGAGTACCTAAACATTTTTGAAAAAATAATTGTAGCTCTTGAAATACATTTTTTATTTACTATTTGTTCATTTGTTTATAACCTTTTGGAGTTGTTTGACAAAGGTCCTGAAGACGAATTCATATGACCTGAATTTGTCATCTCCAGTAAGGATGACTGTGTATGAACTGGTCATTCTTAGCTTCTTTTTTTACTGATAGAGAAATGGCCACTCTTGGGGTTTACATCTTGTCACATGGCTACAAAGAACATAGACGCTCAATTCAGTTGCCTTGATGTAGGCACCTTAAGCTTTCTAATCCACATTACAGTCTCCAGAACATCTGCCCAGGATTAGCAGATAGGACTCAGAAACATGCCCTTTTGAAGGAGCAGAAAAGAAGCTAGGAGGACTAGCTAAGTGTCTTAAAAGGTGCCAGAAACCTACGTTTAAGCAGCAAATGGAGCTCAGGAACATAAGCTCTTATGTAGGTATCTACAAACATTTACACTTAGTCAGAGGAGTCACATCCTTTTATAGATACAGTTGTACTTAATAAAGATGCTTCATTCTCACCAGAGAATGGAGGGGGTTTGCTTTTTTACTGTTGGTTAATCAATTTCCTTCAGCCTGCTTTCTAGACTATGGATCCCTTAAAGGTACACCATATGGTACACAGTTGAGAAGGGTAAGGAGTAAGTGAGTTTTAGAACTGCTTTTATAGTCAACCTGTTCTTGACTATTCCTCGACAGGATGTCTGACATATTCACACCAATATAAATAGCTCACTCCCTCTCAAAAATTGAAAAGGGGTCCTTAGAGGACAATCTTCAGCGAGGCTTGAATCATGTTTGGCAGAGTTCTCCATCATTTGGGATTATTGGTTGTTCCTGTGTGCAGTGCCCATACAAGGTAAAAGAGATCATATGTTTATGAGTGCATATGCATGCTACTGTATGGCCCAGTTCATTGAAAGACACTGTACATTTAACAATAAGTAGTTCCAAGGAGAAGAACATCATTAGAGGAAGTGTCTCACTTTTCCTTCCTTGAAAAGAAGGCAATGCTATATTTTTATTTTAAGAGTGTATTTTGGGGTGCAGGTGAGATACATGCTGAGAAAATCTATAAAGTAAATAACTAATTACCATATTAAGTGAAAGCAGATAGCACTTACAAATGAAAATAGAGAAGTCCTCTAAAGAAATATAAAAAGTAGGACTTTTGTACTGACTATTGATTCTAATTGCAGAATTTTCTGAGTTGTTACAGCATCTAACATCAGCAAATTTACTATTATCATTATTTCTCCAACATTTATTGATCTGTGCTTGTCGTGGTAATTCTTTTATATTTTAACAAAATGTGCAGTAGTCTTCATTGTTTCATAATGTTGATTTATTAGTTAGGTGCTCTATTACATTTCGGAAATTTCTCTTCAAGGATAGAAAAAATCTTGCACTTCTGTTTTTGTTGTTCCTGTGTACTTTGCTTAGTTGAGAAATAATGTAAATGCATGCATACTATTTTAGACTGCCAAAGAGAATATGATGAGCAGAAGACAGAATAAGATTTATTTTTTGGTAGTCATTACTTAGATGTGTTTATTAGAGATAGGTGTGAATACAGAAGACATCAAAGCGTGTCATAGAAAATGCAGTTATTGTCAAGTCTGAAAGTTTGCTTATTCTTCCTGATACTCTGAATGTGCTGCTTGCAACTTATTTCAAAGGGTGAATGCATTACAACACAAACATGACAGAAGAAATTTGGAAATGAAAAGTGCTAAGAGCTGGCATATTTACTTGGAAAAAGCAGAATCAGAAAACTAGTTGGAAATCTGAACATTTGGAGTGTTAAGGCAAGAGAAAACTACCCTCACAGATCTTCCACTCACGTCTTCTGATGATGACTAAGCACTGCAGAGGTGGCTGTGTAATAGCAGTAGGAGTGGAAGAATTTTGAATGTTAAAGCAAATACAGATTGAAATGTCAGATAGGAAACTCTAAGATGTCTCTGTCTTTTGCCTTAAGGTAGGCATCCCTATGGAAAAGTTTGCACTTATTATTTATGAAGCACATTGTTGAATTACAAACCCACTGCTTTGTAAGGAGCCGTGTGGAGGTCCTTACAACTGCAGGAGTACACTGGGTGCAAGTTTCCCATGACTTAGTTTTTGCTAATGATAACTAAAGCACAGATAATTGCCTCTGAGTAGTATTCTTGCTGAGAGGTAGATGAGCGACAGTCATGCGTCCTCATGTCCTCACCTCATCATAGGATAGAGAAAAGATCAATAAGAAGTTCATAGGAATTTTTATTATGATCAACCCTAACTCATTCAGGCTGAAGAGGAAGTTCCTCGGCTACCTTTTCTTCCATTTTGTGCTAGTATAGGAACTAATTAAATCTTGTCTCTGGATTAGAAATTTGGGGTTACAAAATATAAGGAAACCAAACAATCCTTTTCTTCTCTCCTGTTCCAAAGCTCTTTTCTTTCAGCTAATGCCTGTTAATGCCTGCTGTTTTCTATGCCGTCAGTCTGAACATGCCATTTTGTTTGATCTGTTTCATGCTACAAATAATAATGACCAAAAATTTTCAGAAAGAAAAATTCACAATGGGCCTTCTACTGCCCACAAGCAGTACAAGAGTAACATAGCACTTATTTTCTACAGTTCTTTTAACAATGTATTAACAGCAATTATGATTTATTATGATTAAAAGAAAAGGATAGAATGAGGTAGTTCATTTAAATAGGAACTGATCACCTTCTAGTTCTTCAGGCTTTTTAAATACTGTTAGCTTGTATGTCAGGCTGCAGGAAGCTTTGAAAGTAAATCTTAGAAGGTGTATTCCAGGAAAAAAAGTTTTGTGCCATAATACGTCAAAACAGGTTTTTCAGCTCAGTCAGTGGATCCACTGAATTGCAGCTGTGTAAGCCTTCATTTCATAAATCTAAAGAAAGATGTATATAGCCACTTAGTGTGTATGTAAAGTACAAATTTTTTATCTACTCTAACCATTATAAAAGTCACACTAGTTGGTTAAGGCTGAAGTCCATCAGTAGGTCTTGGATCAATTCTTAAATACCCACAAGACTGTATTTTAAGTGTATGTAGTATCACACAATATGATTTGTGCCCTTCCTGTATTTCCTTTAAGAAATATATATTATGAGCTGAAATACATACAAGCTAACTTAAAAAAAGACGAAGAAAGTATTACCATTGACAGCTTCCATATATGCTTTCAGTCATCTGCCACTATCCCTGTCCCTTTCCCTCTTTGTCACACACGAAAAGGAGCTTCTCACCAAGATGACCAACAATGTAGTTAAGCCTAGAGACATCTCTGAGCAGCTTTTCTTACAGGATGGGTATGAGATCTTCTGCATCTGCTTGTGCCTGAATCACCAACAGAAGCACCGGCTGTGCCAAAAGAGTCCCATCCAACAAGATGAGAATGTAGGCTGAGGGGATGAGGCTTTTTTTCCCAGTTTATTGGAGGTCACGTGTGTGATAATGCAGATGAGGCAAGCAAAGTGTATGCAAGAAGGATTTGCTGTGTCTGGCTGCAGGGGGAAGGTGGATAGCCAGGGAAAGCAAGATTCTCCACTGGGCTGCATAGGGAGAGCCATGCTTTGGGAGGAGCATGCCAGCCTGCAGTCGTTAGGGACTTTCCAGGCCAGTGATGGGTGGTTCACTGCTCACGTCTCTTCTCCCACAGCATCTTTATCTCAGTTTCACTCTATACGTCTTTATTCCTCTTCCTGTCTCCTCCCATTACACTTGTGTTTTCAATGTCATCACTTCTTTCACTTTTCTTACCACTGAGCCTATAACTTTCTTAATATTTCCCCATTTCCCACTAATCTATATTACTGACTTGTTTGTGTTTTAAGCTCTTCCCCAGACCAGTGTCTGACCTGTCCATTTAGATCATAAACTCTATCCAATGAACATGCTTAATTGTAATAAAACCCATTGAAATGGTTGATTTAAGTTAAACACATTTAGTTTGGATTCAGGTTAAACACACAAAAATAAATGGAGCTACTCACCTGTTTGCTCCCTCTCTCAGAAAAGTAATTAGTAATGTGTACAGCTTTGGATCAACATGTTTTCTTTTATTTGCTGCCTGCTTAACTAAGTTACTATAGGGAGGGAATTTTGTACTGTCTGTTACCATTGTACCACAGAGATAACATAGACAAAAGGAAAATCACCAGAACAATGTGACTGATAATATAGTCTCATATTCATCTTCTCCTCTGAAAATGAAATACGTTTTCTTTCTTATTTTATAATGTGGACCATTTCACTGAGCTGGTTTACAATATGACTCCAACAGTTACACCATCAGCAAATGTCAGTGCATTTGTAGAAACACGGAGGTGAGAAAGCAAAGCAAGAGGTGGCGAAAATTTCTTAAGCAGATTTTGCCATGCAGAAAACAGTCAATTAGATTTACTGTCATAGAAATTCTTAAGAACTATTCTGAAAGGTATGGCTAAAATCACGGCTCAGATTCTGTAAGAAAAACAAAATTCAGTAAAAATGCAGTAGGCATGTGGAAAAAAAATTTAGTTCTCCCCCTTGTCCAATTCAGGGGTTAGACACGCAAGGTTTCTTTACATCAGCTCATTCCACATCACCCCATCCTAATCTCCTCTCTCTCAGGCTGTTCTCCTCCTCTCTTTTCCTTTCAGTATTCCTACAAAAAGTAGTATTCAGTTCCAGACTGAGGTATTTTGAGTCTAAGCGTCTGCGTGTAGGTGTTTACACAAAAGCCTAAGTTCTCACAAAGTCAAGGAGATCCACTCAGCACATTCATATGAGTCAGAACAACTTTTTGGTTCACCCTAGATTAGACATCTCTATTTGGATGGATGACAATCACTTTACACATTGTTCGCTATATTGACTAAAAACTTGATTCAATTGCCAGGACACAAATTTTTAGTGATACTGGAGATGCAGTAGGACAATTGACCTAACCTCTAGTTGTTAGCTTGTCATCTTGGGGCAAAGCAAGAAGAGGTCCCATGTGATATTTTCAAGCCCTGTGTGGATGCTTTGGATGGCACAGGACATTTCAAATGGTTCTACACATTTAAGTTTTGGCAATTAGATTGAGCTCCCAGTTTATGTATAAATAATACATTGCAGACAGATACATTTAGATTCTGAGTATCACTGAAGATGCCGAAAGAGCTAAGTCATACAGTAAAGCACTGTCCTTGCTGTATCTGCAGACCTGGATTCTGATATCCTAATTTCTGCTTGCTGAGTCGCCTGATACTTAGCCTTCTTAATGAAGTTAGCTATAACTTCATTAAGATGCAGGGACTGTAACTTTCTGTACAGTTATACTCTATACCACTGCAGTTTATTTTCTGTTTTCTGCAGGTTGGGGTTTTTTTGTAACTTTTGTAATATAGTTAGCAAAACAGGAATGACCTGTTGTTGTGGTTTAGCATCAGTCAGCAGTCAAGCACCACACAGCCACTCACTCACCCTTCCCCCTCCTGGTGGGATGGGGGAGAGAATCTGAAGTGCAAAGTAAGAAAACTCATGGGTTGAGATAAGAACAGTTTAATAATTGAAATAAAATAAAATAAAATAAAATAAAATAAAATAAAATAAAATAAAATAAAAATAGTAATCATAAATTGTAATGAAAAGGAAAACAACAAGAGTGAGAAAGAGAGGAACAAAACCCAGGGAAAAACAAAAAACCACAAGTGATGCAACCACTCACCACCTGCTGACCAATGCTCAGCCAGTCCCTAAGCACTGGTCGCTACCCTCCGGCCAGCTCCCCCCAGTTTCTACACTGAGCATGACGTCATATGGTATGGAATAGCCCTTTGGCCAATTTGGCTGTGCCCCCTCCCAGCTTCTTGTGCAGCCGGCAGAGCATGGGAAGCTGAAAAGTCCTTGACCAGTGTAAACATTACTTAGCAACAACTAAAACATCAGTGTTTTATCAATATTATTCTCATACTAAATCCAAAACACAGCACTATACTAGGTACTTGGAAGAAAATTAACTCTAACCCAGCTGAAACCAGGACATTTATTCAGAAACTTGGCAGATCACCTGACCTTGTAATTGTGGAGTTTTTTCTCAGAAACCTGGTTGATAATCAACTTTCTATTGCCTCAGAGCCTGTTGCATAAAACTGGAAGACCACAGACATGCTTTTTGCTATTGGTTAAGCAATATTTTACATTTAATAGGGGTGTTAGAAAGAACAGTCAAAACCTATTTAAAATGTTCAGAGAAGTACACGTACAAGTATGGTCAGATGTAAATAGCTTTTGTTGGACTGAGTAGTATCCATTTGCGTATTTCTGTGTTTCTAAGGTCACATATTTACTTTTGTTTCTTTTTCATTATTTTTCTCCAGATCCCACACTTAATATTATATTTTATTTTGTATTTTTATTATATTTTCAGACCCATTCCCTTAATACTTTATTTGAAGTCCTTGGCCTGTGTTGAAACAGCTTACACTTTCTGTAGTGTCCCACTGAACAATGAAAGATACATTTAAGGTGTGCTCTCTACACTAAAGATTATATCACAGTTATTCTCAGAAATATTAGACATCTATCAAAAATCCTTGGGTTGACAAACTCATTACAGTTAGAAAAAGTTCTGAATCTCAACCTAAATATTTTTTTCTTTTCCTATTCATGCAACAGACATTACTGTTGGTGTCATGAAAAACTTTCCAATAGGTATTGCTTCTCTTCAGTGACTGTCTTGAAACAGCGTAACAGAGTAGAAAAATTTCTTTTATTAATGTTGACAGTTCAGGCAAGTTCTTTTTGCTGTTTTTTTATTCCTTTCAAGAATGAGAATTTGGAAGTAAAATTATTACCGCTTTTTTCCCAGCAATATTTTGGGTTTTGCTAGTCCTATTGTAATCAGGGTACTTCTCATAGTGATGAAAGTTATCATCATTGTAAATGACCTATATGCTTCAAACATTATCGAGATGGCTCAATTAGACAGCTTTTGTTGAAGTAAGAGAAATTGAAATTTCTGGAGCAATGAACTGTCTTGGTCACAGACCTTTCAGCACAATCTACATCATGTGTAAGAGCAAAGAACACAAATATACCTACCTCTCTTGGACTTGGTCATTTGGTGGTCCTCATTTTTTATGGAAATATTTTTATTTGCATTAATTGCTTTTTCTGCTGCACTTAAAATTGCTCTACACACATTTCCTCTCACCCAAAAAGCATACTGGTTTTATAGTAAAACCCAGGGACCATTGCCAATATTAGATACTTTTTATACACACTATGCTACTAGAAAATTGCTTCCAGCCTCAAAAGCTTGTAACCAAAAGAGGCAGTGCAAACTAATGTTAAGAAAAAGGTGGAAACTAATGTTAAGAAAAAGGAAGCGTCACTCTCACCATTTACTGGTGGTAAGACATAGTCAATTAATTTACTTTTCAAATGGAAGCCGTATGTTTGTTGTATGTATGTTTGTTCACTTGCACATTTGTATAAATACCTGTCTCATGAAAGATTACCCCCAGATCACTTTCCAGCAAACTGACTGTACAATTGTCAGAGAATGTGCTTGCTTCAGACACATTTGCATCATGTGTTACATGGCACTGAAGCCTTTTATTAAAGTACTAAGTTTTCTTCATACAGTTCAAAACATTATTTTACATCAAAATAATATGTTTTCTTGAAATAATGATTTATGGCAACTGTAAAAATACATGCAACCTATTCACTTCTCATAGGTATTTCTGAAGCACATTTTACTCATATTTTATCTTTCTAGACTTCTGAAGAAATGTACAGACATGGCTTGGTTTTAGCCCCTTCTTCAGGATGGTGGGTCTCTGAAAGATTTTTGTTTTATAATTCTTTTATAAATCTCAGTGAAAAAGTAACCTTTTTGACTTCAGCTTCAGTTCTACAATTTTGTGTCATGGAGTTATGATTTAATAGTATTTTGTCCATCACTACCGTTCCACAATACAGTAGATAATACCATCAGTGAGAAATATTTTCCCACAGAATTAAAGCCATATATTTTAATTTTGGCTACTTCCTCATTTTCTTATTTTCTTTTCTTTTTAACAACCTGTCTATTTCACATATGTTTAATTTCTCTTCCCAGGTGTTTAATTTTTTTTTTTTTTTAAACAATTACATCTCCAAGTTACTCCTGGTGTTTTGGTAATGTTAAAGCAGCTCTTTTGTACATGTAATAGCTTAGGGTCTTTTGGTTTTGATTTTTTCCCCATTGCTAATGGTGAAAAATTGCTACCTTGCTGGTGTTGATAACAGTAGTAATGTCGGAAGTTTCCTTTGGCTACCGTCAGACACTGAGGACTCTGAAACATTTCACAGAAAACACAATGCAGAGCCCAGACTGGTCATGACTCCACTCTGTACTCCAGGTTCCATCAGTACGGTGTAAATAGAATGAATTGGTACTGTAAATAAAACAAATGCAGTCTTCATGCTAGTCAGTTCTTTTCAGAATTATTTATAGATATATATACCCCAAAGCAGAGATCTAATGAATCATTTTGTTTCTGTTGGCTAATGCACAACCATATGTTTTACATAAAGTTTTTAGCTGCTTTAGAAATTGTCAATGCCAATGACATCTGTTGACACCTGAACTGTTCATGGAAAGGTACCAGTTTTGAAGAAACCCTCATAGACATGATATTTGACACAGGCTGCAGAAAACCCAATCGCAAATCTTTGCCCAGTTAATATTTTATTACTTATACAAGGTGGAAAATTCCCCAAAAAAAGCATTAAGAGAAGTGCATGTAGTCAGGCTAATACCGCAGCAATTAAGATAGTCTAATCTGGTACTCTAACCTACAAGCTATTGCGTCTTCTATGTTCTCACTTATTTTCTGTGGAAGATACTGTACGTTATAGAACATGAGAAAAAAAACCCCAAAACCAACAAAACCCAAAAGCACCTCATTGGAAGGAAAACTGTTTCCTGTGCAACTCTAGGAGTTTATGTCCCACTAGAATTATCTGTGGGTAGGGAGAGAGGGACTTTTCAATGTCAAACTTGGACACCTAAATTATGCTTAGTTGCGTCTATATACCCTGAGGAGAAAGAAAGGTCTAAAGGAAGTGTCGAGATTATGGGAAATGAAGAGAGGATGTACCTTTGAAAGCCACGAGAGGGAAATATGGCCCACTTAAGTGCACTTATGCCTAAATTAGTCATTAATGGACTTTGTTTCAGGTGAGTGAGGACAGAATATTACTTAGAACAAATTAATATAACATTTTTTAGTAGGACAAACTGTAGTTTAGCTATGTGGCTGCCTCATGTAAATGAAAGACTAGAAGGAAGTGAGGCAACTTCAGGAAGTGAGACTTCCTTCAGGAAATACAGAAGACTCAAAGGTCTCCTTGACTGGTCAGGAAAATACTCTAATAAAGAAAATATAATATTTGAAACAAACAGAATAGCGCAGGAACAAACAAGCACAGAATCACAAGGAACAGAAAAGAAATCTTGATCTGTTGAAAGTGATTAAATCAGTGGTGAAATTTAACAAAGTTGTAGTGAGACCTTTGTGAGGATCCGATAACCTTTTAGCTTCTTGATGAAGGAAACAGATGTTTGGATGTAAAAAGGAGGTATGGTGGAAAGACCCCTGAACTTAAAACATTGCTTTCTGAAGCAAAAGGACTTACTGGTGGTGCTATGAGGCCTGCTACCATGTGCAGTAGCTCTCCCTCTTCTGCACTGGCTTTTCCTCTGGGCAGTTACACAGCCAAGAGAGAAAGGCATCATAGTTGAAGGTGACAACAAGCAGCCTTGGAACAGAGGACAACTCTGCACTACAGTGCATCAGGGCAACCACTTCTCAAAACCAGAAAGTTTAGTTATGTCCTGACATGCTTGTCCTCTTTCTGTCCACTATTCTCTGGAAACCAGTCATAAAAGCTTCTCTTTAACAGATGTATACAGCTTTCAAATAAAATTAAAAAACAAAAAAAAGTGTACACACAGTTCAGTCATGCATATCAACCAAAAGGGAAAAAAACGTATTCACCTGATTTTTTGGTCTGTCATATGAATGGTCTCACTCTCATTTTTGAAAGAATTACAATTTATATAAATTATGATGTAATATATGTTTTATTTAAAACCAAATTCCTGTTGTATTTCTGATAGTTGTTCCATGATATGAACAATTCTTAAAGAAAAAGTTTCTGTATTTTTTAAATATCTAGTATAATTAAATTTAATTAAACTTAATTTGTTAAAATTTTTAACTGTTTTGGCTGCAATTTTGTCATAGTTTAACCCCAGCCAGCAACTAAGCACCACGCAGCTGCTCACTTACTCCCCCCTTGCTGGGATGAGGAAGAGAATTGGAAGGGTAAAAGTGAGAAAACTCGTGGGTTGAGATAAGAACAGTTTAATCATAGAAATAAAATAATAATAACAATAATAATAATAATAATGAAAAGGCAAATAACAAACAGAGAGAGAAACTAAACCCAAGAAACACAAGTGATGCAAATGAAAACAATTTCTCACCACACAGCTGCTCAGTCACTGCCCCACAGCAGGATGGGGGAGGGAATCAGAAGGGTAAAAGTGAGAAAACTCGTGGGTTGAGATAAAGACAGTTTCATAGGTAAAGCAAAAGCTGCACATGCAAGCAAAACAAAATAAGTAATTTATTCACTACTTCCCATGGCCAGGCAGGTGTTCAGCTATCTCCAGGAAAGCAGGGCTACATCACACATAAGAGTTACTTGGGAAGACAAACACCAGAACTCCGAACGTCCTCCCCTTCCTTCTTCTTCCCCCAGCTTTATATGATGAGCGTGATGTTATATGGTGTGGAATATCCCTTTGGTCAGTTGGGGTTTGCTGTCCCAGGTGTGTGCTGTCCCAACTTCTTGTGCACCCCCAGCCTACTCGCTGGTGGGGTGGGGTGAGAAGCAGAAAAATCCTTGACTCTGTGTAAGCACTGCTCAGCAGTAACGAAAACATCCCTGTATTATCAACACTGTTTTCAGCACAAATCCAAAACATAGCCCCATACTAGCTACTATGAAGAAAATTAACTCTACCCCAGCCAAAACCAGCATAAATTTACATTTTAAAAATAATCCAAATTACATGTAAGTTAAACAGGAACTTGTAATGGACCGTTTCTGGAAATTCTGTTGATAAGTATCAGCAATCTTGGTGATTGACAAGAAAAAAGACAATCTTCTATTATTATTTTAAATATGACAGGCCTAATTCAGGTTTATGGTCTGATGTTGCAATATTAAACCATCAAATGCAAGAATGCGAGAATGGCAGGTGCCCATGATCTAACTGCTACAGGTAATTCTACAATGTGTTACCCTCAGTCAGTTCTCTAAATTTATGCATATAACATATTTCAAATCACAATCCATATTAAAGGAAGACAAAACCTGTGTTTGCCATAAATACATGGAAGGAATTAAAATTTAGGGGACAGCAACATGAAAATGTACTGAATAGACTAGTGTTACACTGAAAATCCTGTGAATCCTGTAGCGGGCATAAGTGGAGCATGTCATGTAGGTAGAACGTAGGTTTATCATTGGAGTCATTGCAATTTTAACAATCTCATCAAAATATAACAAACAGCTACAAGTAATCCAGTCCCATAACACAAAGGGCTATTGTTCCCCTCTTCCCAGGGTTTGCCTGAGCAATTTAGTAATTCACAAGTATTTTTACCCTCCTCTCCCACCCCCCCTGAATGAACAACAACAATAACAAATCCCTCATAATCCTGTCTAACTGATCCGTTGGAAGTTCCTTGAAGGAATGTCAGATGGAAAAGTCCTTCAGAAGAATTTTATGGAGTGACTCCTCAAGGCTCCACAGGTAGCCTACTTGGTGGTCTATGAATAAAGGAATTCATTTCAAAGAGCCTTGTGATTAGGATCTGTGTCTGGTTAGGCTGATTAGAGCTAGCACTTGATAATTTGTGGAGAACAGCATGACTGAGATGGAACAGGATATAAAATATAAAATAACACTGTTAAAAGTCCTGGAAAAGTGGAAAAAAGAAGTAATTAAGAAGAATTTAAAGACAAAATGGAAAAGATTAATAAAGGTCCGTGTAGATGGCCACAGAAATATTTTGTAAAGACCAAAGGAGACAGCATTTATACTACCTAGACCGGAGAAGAGACTCTGATAATAAAAAGAACCTGGATGCAACTATGAAAACAAAAGGCTGGTGGTAGTGTGGAATCGGAAGTGATACATCTTGGACATAACATGTATGTGTGCTAAAGAAACACCCGAAAGTACAAATCTCTTTATGTTACTCCTCCAAATGCTGCATCATATGGCACCTAACTTTGCTAGTAATATTTTTATACAAAGTTTTCCAATCTCTGTATCAGTCACTGAAAAAGTGCAAGTAGTATTTGATTTTGAGCATCCTTAAATCAAACCTTTGCATTTCTTTCTTCCTCGTGTTTTCATCAGAACTGTCAGCATTCTGTTATCTCCACTGGAACAAGAATTAAACTCCCAAAAGCAAGACATTGGATTTTTCTGTACCTCTCTCTGCCTCTATTTACCATTCCATCTTTTTTGATGCTCTTCTCAGTTGGAAAACCTCAGCAAATGATCACAAAGAGAAGACTACACGTTCCTCTAGCATCACAGCAGTGGTTTGGGATGGTGAGTAGGATGTAAACTATTTTCTACAGGTTTATATCAGATTTTTGTTATATTTTTATATACTGCTTTTGACTAGGTCAGCCTCTTGAAATATTGAGCAAGGCAAATATGGAAGTAATGGGGGAAAATAGAGTAAGCCTTTTTGTTTGCAAATATTGTAGAAAAAGATTTTCAAAGCTGTGGTTTTTTAAGACAGCTGGAGAGAAAATGTTGTTTTTTCTCTGGATAGATAATTCTTATAGTAATTTACAAGTGATGATAAAAGTAGTAAGAGAAGCTGTGCAGGTACCCACTAATGCAACTGAAAAATGTACTTGAGCTCTACCAGCAGAAAGCTGTGTACTTGACCACTTTTGATAGCTATTACTAAACAGTTTGAAGACATTTTCCAGTGTTGATTCCTTTTAAATACTGCATCTACACACAAGAAACACAATGTATCTCCTTTGAAGAATCTCTAATTAAGTAAATATCATCTAAACATGAACAAAAGAACTGTAAAGAATAAAATCATCAGTCTTCCAAGATTTAGGATGTGCTTCTTTTCAGCTGACATATAGTCAAAAATTTTGGCCGTATCTAGCAGCAGAGGTACCAGAAATAACCTAGTAACCTGCTACTATTTTCCTGTCTGTATTCATACTACATTGGAACTTCTCTCAAAAAAAACATTTATTTTTCTGATGACTGCCAAGGATGTGGAGGTTTTACAAAGTGCAAGGATTCATCTTAATAACCATATTATTAATGGATCATTTAAAGAAACTTGCAGCATATATAGAAAATCTTGAAAATGTGATTAGAATATATTGTTTTTATCAAAATAGGTCAGAAATACTGAAAGAGTTTACTCCTAACTTATTAAGTTCTCTCCTTTTGTCACCAAACAAATAAAATAACAGAGCCAGAAAAGAAATAAATTCAGAAGTCTGGTCCACAGACAATCCAGCAATACAGTTAGCTATTTAGGTCCAAATAAAGGTGCCATCATACCCTCAATCTCTTACAGCAGTACTGTTTGGATACATGTTTTTTTTACATCTCTATCAAGGACAGAGCGAGTGCTTTTAATACCATAATTTATTATTGGATAGAAACAGCTGTATATATGCAGTCTCAGAAGTAAACTTATCCTCAGTGTCCCTCACTACCTGCTCTAGTGAACTTTGAAATTTGCATCCCTATTTCTACAGTTTATTTGGGCATAGCAGCTGTTACGTGGCATATTTCTGATAGTTAGATCCTGACTCTGAACAAGTGACATTTCAAGTGGCGTTATCTCTATTCCGAAAATAAAGACAGGGGTAATCCAAATTATGAAAGTATAATTTAGAAAAAAAATTATTATTGCATCATGATGTGTTGTGTTTTGTACAAAAGGAAAAAGTAACATTAATGTCACCTTCTAGTATATATAGTCTAAATATACAGGGAACATAGACTAAGATGCAATTAAATGTGTTCTCTTTTTGTCTCTTTTTCTGTTTCTTTGCCTCTCTATATATGTGCATTCATATACATATATTTTTACACATATGATTAAACAAGAAGAAAAAAAAGAAAAGCATGTATTTACTTCTCTGGCTAATGATTCTTTCGCTGACCAAGGGGTATATAAACAATCTGTCCTACAGACCAAATTTTTTTTTTTCTCTCTCTTTTGTGCATTTCTTTTAATAAATTATCTTATTATTATCTTTGAGTTTTCCTTTATTTTTCCCAGCCATAGAGCTGTAGCTTGGAGATAAAATAATGGAAAAGGAATAAAGTAAAATAGGTAAATTATTTCTTCACTCTGTTTTAAGTGTGAATTTAGTAAGAGAGAGAATTTCTTTTTGTGTATGTGTGTGTTAGTGTTCCAAAATCTTCTTGGATTTTTTTCAAAGCTAATATTTTAACACTGTTGCCAGGAAGAAAAAAAATTGCAAGCACAAGCTGCTGTTATGAAAACATCGCTCTTCTAATTCCAGGCTTGTGTTTAGTGTCCCCTTGGGTGCCATTCTCCCAGCACCATTGGTTTCTCTTCTGTTCTTGCAATTTCTGTTGATCGTGTGTGCATGGCCTCTACCATCTGCCCACAGTAGGTCAAGGAAATAAGCAGTACTGGTAAATACTTTTCTTGACATAAATACCACTGATCTTTGAGTTAGGCAAACAAACAAAAAATCCCTGTAAGGTTAAACTTACTGATATAATCATTGTAGCAGTACTCGTCATTTTTATTTGTATAATATATGGGGAAAAATCTTAGGAAAAGAAAATTAAATCAAGTTTGGATGACATGCCACCACTACAGATAATTTTGTTAACAATTTGTTTCATCCAAGTTAAAGAGTATATTATCAAAACTCAAAAGAAGGCTGGGGACAGGAGGAGGGGAAGAGAAATCCCAATCTAGTCCATACTGTTAGCCAAGATTTATTGGTTAACCCACACACAGTTAGTTCCAATGCACTTTTTACACATACACACTCTCTCTCTCTCACACACACATGCACACAGACACAGATGTGCACATTAATTGAGGTAGATGTACATTAAGTATCCACAGTCACTGAAACCACCTAACCACCTTTCTCCCTATGTAGGCAAAAGTTGAAACCAAATATTAATGTTCGGTGCAACACCTATATCCTTTCCTAATATCTGTGATGGCTTCCCCAAAGCAGCAATATTAAAACAGGTTTATGCAGCAGCAGCAGGAACTGTACCTCCAGCTCTTCATTGGTTCCTGCCTTGTACACCATGTTATCACCAAAACTGGCTATAGCTCCTAAATTTGCATTTATTTGATGACTACAGTTGACAGCTACTGAGTTATTTATAGCCCTGAGGCCTCTGATATTATCATGTGCCTGGACTTTCAGGGCCCCTGATATCATCTCAAGCCTGTACTCCTTTATGCTCCATTTTTTACTTTAGGGTCATAGACAGTTTGTTCTATACAGAATAACTAGTTGTTATCACTGTCTGTTATTCAATCTATGTTTATATTCCAAAGTTATTGTAACCATAGGCATTACATTACACAATTGCATTACACTGAGGCTTGAAGGAGTTTATCCTGCTAGAGTTTGAAAAAATATTTACTCTTAAACTACCAATAACATTGCTTCCCCCTCCCCTCTCTTTTATTTTTTTCCCCCTTCTGTTTCTTTGGGGTCTCTTTCAGTGTAAACTGACTGTTTACCTTAATCTCCTTCATGCTGTTTTTATGGGAAAACAGGTCTATGGAAAATAAAGGAATAATGTTCCATTACTTTACTGCAATAGTACCAACCTATTGTTATAGATAAGCCTATGCAGAATCATTAAGGACTTATTTCTTCCCTTTGTGTTAAAGGCCTGAAAAACGAGACAGTTATCAAATGTTTAAAAAAGACTGTGGTCCATAAGAATAAAACAAATTGTCTTAAGATCCTCTGAAGTTGAATTGTTGAATTGTCTTCATTTTCAAGAGTTTTTTGTATTAATATGTATCCAATACCATAATAATTTGGTTCTGATTCACTAAACTAATTGCTGTGTAGACAGGACTCCATGCAGCAGTAATTTCACCCTAATAACAGTAGCAACTTAGGGTTGAGGAAACAGGAAGAACTGATAGTTGCTCAGTGGAAGCCTTACAAGGTCCAAGGGAAACCTTATTTTCTAAATCTTATTGAAAAGAACATCCGTTAGGAAACAAAAAGGAGATAATACCTTTAGGATGCTCATAACATATTCCCTTAACTCAGTCCAATGTAAGATTTCAGTTTACAAAATGTTGATCAGATCACCGCACACAGTACTAAAATTCAATGCAAATATTAGATCTTGCTAACACCTACATATTCCAGCATTCATAAGACTCCCCTGCCAATTACAGCTGTTTCTAAAAGGGATGGATTATACAATTCTATTCTTAAACTATTTGCAAACAACCACATCAATGCTATATTTTTCAGTTGCAATGAATTGAATATGCAGGCAGTATAAAGATTATCATGTTAAATTTATGTTTGTAATACGTCTCAGCTATGTTATTCCAGAGATTATGTCAATGAAAAAGTAAAATTACATCTACTTTGTTAACCTGTGATAAGTCCAAGCCATGGTAAATCTGGTGTTTTCATTAAAAACCCTAGAGAAATGAAAGGTCTATTCCTACCGTGCGTAAATTAATGCTTACCATAGGGCCAGTCTTCAAAGATTTAGAGTGAAAATGAAGATGAACCTGAAGATCATGTGAGTTTTCGGATGGTGAAGGTGGGGAGAAGAAATAAACCTGAAATTTATAATGGAAAGTTTGGATGTAACTGCTGAACAAGGAGTATTGAGAGGCCAGCTTCTAGACTAGATGGAAAGATGATCCTGGAAAGATGTTAACAGATGACCATGAGGATAAGGCAGATGAAGAGATAGGCTTGTGAGGACACAGCAGGAGCAGGGCTGCTCCACCAGGGAAGAGGAGCCAGTAGCTGAGGCTGACCACAGCAAAGGGAAAGGGCAGTGACTGGAGTAGCAAGGGGCACAGTCACAGGGTATCTGAACAAAGCTGTTTCCCATTGATGGTCTAGTGATCTTCAGACAAGGTGAGGAAACAAGGTATGTCCAGGGTTCATCCAGGAAGTCCAGTCAACAAGTCAGGACACCAGGAGACAGGAATAGAGACAGAACTGGCAACTGGACAATTTATCATATAGCTCAGGCAAGACCTGGGAGCCTGAGCCCCCTCACTATTGCAGCTGTGGGCAGAGGTCCCAGGTAATACTGATGAGGGTAGGTAAGGCCTATTGGTGCACACTGGACTCTGACAAATCTAATGGAAATATTTTAAATCTGGGAATTAACTTTTCAGTCAAAGAATTCCTTCTGTTACAAACATGTTTTTGTGATGGTGTCCAGTTTGGTACAATAATTAACAGCTTTCCATAAAGGTGTTCATTCTTCTGCCTCCAATCACTATATGATGAAGATGTCTATTAGTTCGCAACATGCATTCATTTAAATCTACACAAATGTAATAACAAATAATATATAAAGAAGGATGTGACAGCAAATATAAGAGGAGCTTTTATCTTATAAGGATTTTCAACTGCCTTTTGTCCACATACCCATAAATTCTGCAGCCCTTTGTGTAGGAAACCAATAAACATTGTACAGCATCTCTGTCATTAGCTGAACCATATCTTGTTCACATAAGGTGATATATAATGCATTTTTTTAATAGAAATTAATTTTTGCCATGCATGTCATTGTCATCGTGGGATCTAAAGGTGGGGTTATCTTTCTCTCTCTCTTTCCTTTTCCTCCCTTTCCTTACCTTCTTATAAATGTTCCAATAAGATTCCACTGTTGCCAGGCCTTTTATGCTTTCCAAGTTTTTCAAGTTGATGCATTCCATGTTCAAGTTGTTCCCACCACAAATAAAGTGCCTAATTGATAGTTTGGTGTCATTTCACCTTAATTTACTCCAAGGGAATATGTGAATCTGAGTCACTCCCAAGTGGGATGGAGAGGGACCTGGCAGGCAAACGCTGACTCCGCCATGTGGCTGCCCCTACCGTCCTCATAACCCTTAGACATAAACCATTGACCAAGTCTGTGACTAAGACTGGATCCAGCCACACCTAGACTGCTCTCTGAAAAGGAGTTCAGAAAGCAAGGGGGTCCTTTCTGAACCTCGTGACTCAACGGGAAGACCACGTCTTTTTCCTTAGCTACACGTCAGACTCATGCCCTTCACATGACATATTTGGTGTCACGATTTTACTTCTCCCTCCCCCCAGTGCGACGTGACAATAGGTGACCTGGAAAAAGAGCAATTTATGTAACTTGAATCCCTTAAAAATTAGGCATCTAGATTTAATTAGTCATACAGAATCCCTCTGAAGACAGTGGAAGACAACTTCAGGGGACAATTTATCCTTTCCTGTAGGATGGATAAAAAACAGATGGACTCCCTCTTCTTTTCACTTCCTTTCTTTTTCCTTTACTAGAAGGAAACCTAAGCATTTACCTTAGTCTAGATATAAATTGTAGGTGTCTTAAGTTAGATAAGATGGATTTCTCCTTGGTGCATTCACCATGTACTGGTTATGTTCCTAGCCAGAAGTAAGCTTTCAAATAAACATCGGTCATGATTCATTGCTTTTGTTTACTTGGTTTTGTTATAAATAAAAAATGCTTCTAAAAGAACTGCAGGATATTATTGATAACCTATCACTGGTTGAAAGGACACATCAGGATGCTCGGTTTTGCTTTTGCTTTTGTGGTTTTTTTTTAAAGACTGTATCTGAGCTAGTCACCCTAAAATCCTTCTATAATTGAGACGAACTTTTATTATGCTTCATTTAGCATAATTTTAGATGTTTATAGTAGGATGAGCTAAGTGTAGACATAAACATTTGGGTAGATTAATTTGATCTGGTATACTCTATTCACTAACACATGCACAGGGAGGAGAGAACGGAAAAAAGCATTACATAGGTATTCATTGTATACCTATAAGGAAACATAGGAAACCTGTAGCTCTTGGTTCAAAAATCACAGAGAGCAATGGGTAGGTGGTCATTGACAACTAAAAAATTTAGATCAAACTCTTTAAGTACCTATACATTTTGTAGAACTAGTGTGCCATCAATATTAGCTTCGTTACGAAAAAGATGTGTAAGGGGTTATTTGCCCTGCTTTAACCCACTCTAGCAAGGGGGACGTTTCGTAGTAGGAAAGAGGCACATCCTATTCAAAATTGCTTCAGTGATTCCTTCTGTTATGCAGATTTACTTCACTGTTCTTGCAGAATACATTCAAAAAGCAAACAAATACTAAATAGTATGAAAATGTACCAAATTTTTGTCTATTACTGAAGTAGTATCTCTGTTTCAGAAAACTTTCTGAGTTCCTTTCAGCTTGATGACATAACATCTTATTTTGGAAAGGCAAAATTATCTAAGTTATGTTCTGCATCATGCACTGATTCCCCTCTAAAACTGGGAATTAACATATGTGTCTACACTAGGGTCTGTCTCAACACTTTTTCTCAGTTCAAAAAAGCTCAAAACCAATATGATTTTAATTTTAAAATATGTATTTTCCATTTGTAAAATAGGATCTCCTTATGTTTTGCATATTAAATAGATTAAATAGCAAGTCTAATCTTGTATGTAATTTGGGGGAAATTCGACATAATCCAAGGACAGTAAATAACATGAAAATATATGTTTTTCATGAAAGATTTTTTTTAAAAAATATTTCTAGTGGAAGCATCCAAACTAACACATGTTAAAAAGGTTACAGATGCAAGAATGAAAAAAACATAAAGTCATACTATAATTAGCTTTGATGCACACTAAGTTCTTTAAGAACAATCATTGTTATTACAATTTTTTTTGTCCAAAGGTTTCTTGAATTCTTTAACATTTGAACAAGCTTACAAAACATAGACCTGATGGGTTTATTCTAAATACTATTCTGTATTTGTTAAAAAGAGTTTCTAAATTAAAAAAAAAAAAACAACAAAAGAAAACAAAATATGGGACCAAAGTCTGCCTACTTCAAGATTCCTGATCAAAAGGACACGTTATGGTAACACAACAGCAAGACCTAATTCACATGCAAAATTACTGTGAGATAAGGATACCATAGCTACTTATTAGCACTGTACTCAGTGCTTGATACTCTGGAGACTTGCATCTTGTAAATGAATCCTGGTCACAGAAACGGTTCATGAACTGTCCTGTGATGGTAAGCACTGTTTTATTGCTAGTATGCTTAAGCAAGTCTTGGGAGATGAAGACACACTACAGGAGGGATTTCAGACATACAGACATGATCCGTGCCCTGCTATTTGCTTTTACGGCTCTGGCCCTATTTAATTTAGTAACTCTTTATGTGGTCAAGGCCAGAAGTTTACTTCTCTTTTTCCTGAAAGTAATTCAACTGCTAACTTCATAGCTCAGTCCTGTAATTTTTACAGAGGACAGTGTTAACTTTGCAGAATCAAGAACCTAAATGAAAGAGAGACCAGTCCAAATATAGACTTCAGCTAACTGCATTAGACGATACAAATACGTATCCTGGTATATAAAATGGAAAGGAAATTTATGTCCTTGTAAACATTGGCTAATTTGGAGGAAAAAGCATACTTCAAAGGCAGGATTGCTCTGAAGGATCATATGGATTATTACTGAATTGCTGCTGATAAATTCCCACAAGGGCTTCTTCAAAGGAGAGAAGAGAATCATTGATCATCAGGGTTCATAGTGACATCTATATGAAATGCTGTAAAGAAACTCCGAAATATATTAAAAAAAAAAAAAGAAACACCTTATTTAGGCTTTGTAAAAAACCTTAGACTCAGCACACCTTTAGGAGAAACTGCTTAGGCTTGCAAAAGTTTCCAGTAGATGGGGGGTAATGTGTCAATTCAGAGAAAAAAAATTAGGAAACAAAATAAATTAAGTACTGATAGTTGTCATTAATCAGAGTGAAAGAAGGTGAAATTTAGCAATCCTGTTTGAATTTATTTTCAAATTTGGGAAGTGTTAGCCTGAATAGTTAATATTTTGAAGCTAAAATAAGTAAGATTTATTAAACCCTTTATCACAGAAAATCGAGATTTTATATTTTTGGCACTCATTTAATTTCTTGAATTCCACTATGAAACATCTCTTTAATGATGACTGTCAGAGGCAGAAAACTAAATTAGGGGTTTTTTTTAATCTGACTCCCTGTGTTTCTCTGCGTCAGTCTCTAAATTCCACTGTGGTAATTTCAGGGTCAGATCTCACTCAGGCTTATGACCCTATTCACTATAGCTGAATAAAGACAAATTGGTGTATTACTGTTGCTTTCTGTTCTTTAGTTGTTCAGTAGAACAAAGCTGTGAAGCATACCCCAGGAACTCCAGGGCATTTGTCTTGAAAATCCAGCTCCAGTAGCTGATTCTACAACCCATTATATAGTTATGACATTTCAGATCATACCAAAATCCTGATAACTTCATCAGATATTATTTTCCTTATCAATATTTTTCTATTTCTGCAGATAACTTTCCCATTTGGTCAGTTTTTACTGGTCAGTTGCTGTTTCCACAGACTTTACATTATAAGAACTGAAAGGACTGCTGTGACCATGTTGCATGGTGGTCTATGAAATACAGGAGGCAAGATTTCTCTGAATTATCTGATCTTTGTACTAAAGTATGCCTGTAGTAAACTAATACTTAAGCAGTAGTTAAATCAGCAGTTAGCACCTCAGCGGGTTAAGGCACTATTTTATTCCTACAGAACACATGCAGACATCAAATCCTTTTTTCCTAAGCTCATATACTCATTTGTTGGGGTTTTTTTTTGTTTTTGTTTTTTTTTTTAATTATCTAGTCTGTATGTTCTCATTAGAAAGAAAAGAGATCACTTAATATTAAAGCTGCATGGAAAAATTTGGTTTTAGATTAATTTTTAGATTGAAAAAAAATCACAACCTGAACCTGATAATACGAAGACATACTTGTGTGTAACAGAGAAATTATGACCCATTTTCCAAATGAAATTGAATTTCCTAATCTTTCAGATTAAGAAAAGAATTTCATTTTATCTCTTCTGAATTTAAGCTACAGATGTAACGTGCAGTCACAGTTCCAGTTGTGAGCTTTCATCATTGGTTATTACAGTCAAACTTTCTTACTTTTTAGTTTAAAGACTAATTAATTTTTAAACTGACAGAATTCCAGCAGCAATCATGCCTACTTTCAGAAGAGTCAATAGACATTATTAAAGCATTCATTTGACATCAGAGTCCAAAGTTTAGGTTTCTAGTTTAATTCTACTTTGAAGCAGGGACTAGGACAAAGAAAACTTGCTGATTGCTGGCTTTTGTTGAATGTGAGATTGCACCTCATTGACCAGTACATAAATTCCTACAAAACTATTGTTTTCTTTACATATGTAGCACTTATATTTCAAATCTAAGTGGTCTAGATTATTTGATGGTATTATCTTAGATTTTCTTATTTGATTTAACAATGCACAAATAAATCTAGGAAAACAGATTAAATCTGTCTCATATTCCATTCATTCACAGTGGATGTGTTACGCATTTTTCTGTGACAGTCATAAAATCAATTACATAATTTGTCATAATTTGAACCATATAGCTAAACACTATGAAAAATGTCCCTGCGTTTAACTTTTCTATCAGTCCTTATCAATCACCAGCTACTTTGCCCAACACCAGAAATTCTTCATTTAGTGTATATGAGAGATTACTTATTGCAACGGGCAACATTGTCTAAGTGTTTCATATATTGGTCAATCTTTGAAGTCCTAATACCATCTAGTTTCAAAATACTATAAAAGCTATTAGACAATGAATTAGAAGGATTCAGGATACTGTGAGAATGGGAAGATGTCTTTCTGTTTTTTACTAACACACTCTCACTTAGTTTCTCTCTTTCTGCCGAGATAATTTGATCTTTTATCAAGAATAGGAGTTTGAAACTTCCCCTGAGGGTTGTTACTCTCTTGCTGGAGACTAGTGCACAGAAACATTAAAATCTCCCCAAAGGGAATCCTTTTGATATGAGAAACACTACCCTAGTACAGATTAATTCCTCTCCTAATATCTATTGATTGCACACTGATTTCCCAGTGCTCTGTTTTGTTCCAACATTTTACCAGGGAAAAGAAGAAATATTTCAGCTGGGGTTAGGTAGAACAGAGGGAACTATTCAGGCTTTCCGGTACTTCTCCCTGTTGCAGTAGAAAAACTAGTAGCAATGCCATGCTTAAAGAAAAGAAATGTAAGAGAAATAATTATAATATAGCAGGCTTGAGCTGTGCAGGGTCCAATATGGCAAGGTCAAGCAAAATGAGGCAAAACCATGCAGGTAGCAGCAGGTGTGTCTCAGCTGCTTTAGCAGTATGTGCACCAAAGGATTTTGCTCTTTGGAAATTACATAATGCAGAGCTGCACAACTACCAGTATACTACCTAATTTCAGTGTGCATCCCTTTTGTAAACTAGATATTCACATTCTTATGACATACTTCTTATGTTATACTGAAAAGATATCAGTTCATACTTACTGTATCTTCCCTGTGCTTCAGCTAATATATAGCCCATTGCATCAGCCTTTTTTCTCTTTCAAGTTGATTCATCACATTAAACATTAGCCTTTGATGTGGACTCCTCACAAGGGATCTCTAAGAAATCTTATCAAGCAATGTTTACTGAGCCTCTCCATCATTCTGGCAGCTTGATTTACACTGAAATCCAACAAATTAGTAAGACATGACCTTTACTTTAAAAAAAAAAAACCAACAAAGAAATTGTGTTAATCAAGCTGTACCTTTTCCAAATTTGTACTCTTAAAATAGCTTCTAAGATTCAGCATTGCTGTGAGTCTAACTGTTCTATAACTTTTTGGAGTAGTCTAAGGTTTTTTTTCAAATTATAAAATTACTTTTGTTCAGTGCTCCCAGAAGCTTTTCTTCTACCGATTTCATAAAAAAGTAATCCAGATTCAGCAGTTTCTTTCCCTAATTGTTAACTTCGTTCAGTTGTAAAGACATATATGAAGTAGCAAAAAGTGTCTCCTAGTTTGCTTTTTTTTGTTTTGCTTCTATTATCCTTAAAGCACCTTGTAGCTTATAACTTATCTAACATCATATATGTACATAAATATGTAAAATATTTATTTACATAAATAAGTAAAATAATAACATAGAATGTCATTACCATGTATGCAAGGTTTTTTGTGGGTTTTTTTTGTTTGTTTGTTTTAACATTGGTTCTATTTTATTTTATTAATTAACACATGATACACTTTGCCATAAAGGCATTCTTTCATGACTTTCCCTCTCTTTGAAGTAAAGTCATAACTACAGTAAAAAACAAAGTGTGAATAATTATTGTGGAACACCATATACACAGACTGGTAAGCACAGAGTGTGTTCTCTCTATGAATGGTATTGAGAGTACCTAGCTGTTATGCGCTGCTTTTTCTCCATGCGTATTGAAGAACTTTATAATGGCAGGTAATACAACTTTCTTCCTGTGTGAATAATATACATGAATCACAGAAGGTTAACTTGCTTTTTCTAAGATGAGCTATCAGAGCAGTGACGGTGAAAGTATTACAAGGTACTACAACCTGGATTTTCTTTGTTTCTGTGTCAATGTGAAATCCTATTTGTCTCTTGCAGAAAAGGCAGTGACAGCTTGATTTTTCCCTTACAAGCCATATAGATCTTAGGAGGCGATCAGCAGAAGGCCAAGTGCGTTATTCTGGAATGTGTGAAAAAGCATTAAAGACCTACGATTACACATCTGAATTGAGCTAGAAATAGCTGAGCTCCAAGCCAGAATCTCAAATGTGAAGTTTCTTGAACTGTGTCCTTTTGTGGAAGTTACAAGTCTCTCCTCTGTGCTGAAGCATTCACAAAGCTGAAAATCTAGAAACGTATTTTGGGGGCTGTTTTTTTATTTGCCTCTTTTTTTCCAAAACACGTGCAAAGTTGTTGCTCTATTTCTGAATTAGAAAGTTAGACAGACTGAGAATTATGACATTTTCAATGAGCTGAATTTACTTAATAACTCATTGCTTCAGCATACTCCGATTTAAAGCCCAGCCTATACACTGCATAACTTCCTTTTCCAGCTTTCAGATTGATGATATTTTCATCACTGAATGATCCTGTCTTATATATAGTGGCTGTCCATTTACGGGAAAGAAGTTCAGAAAAACCTGTTCCTGTAGTTGCTCTGAAGAAAATGACAGAAAATAATGTTTTACTAAAGCTTGGAATATATGCCCATGTCTAGTGATAGCACAGCTGTTATCCATGCAATTTGCTTGGGAATTGAAAATCCCATGATCAGTGTTCTGACCACCTTACAAACATATTTTCTTACATATTTCCCTCTTTGTTTCTTCTTTATTTTATTTTTTCATTGTAATAAAAAATAAATATCACATTAATTTCTAGATGGAGTAACATATTACTATATTCTTTGGACTAGTCCTTTTGTAGGCCATTTTCCTTTACATATTATATACACAGTCAGATTCCTCATGTAGCAAATTATGTCTTAAGTTATTCTGGACCTTTTTTCTTACATTTGTTACAGGAAAGATAATCAGTATACAGCTCCCCTTTTATTTCTTCCTTTGAGTATTGATCACTCTGCACTTTGAATCTGCTACCACTTTGCTCCTTGTTGTCTTGATAACATTTTCTCTGCCTGGAGGTTTTACTGCAGTGTTTCAAGTCTTGTGCTATATATCTTTTTTATTTTTCTTTTCATATCACAAAGAGTAGTGTGGCACATTTGCAACAGCTTTATAAACAAGAAAGTGGTGAATATTTCAGTTTGGATTTTGTTGTAGCTACATGCAGCATAACATTAGGTATTCAAATTATTGTCCCAGAGGTGCATGATCTAAACTCATCATGCATGACGTCATGGAAGGCACTTGATAAGCATACACTCCCTTTCTAGAATTTTCCATACATGATAAAGGAAAATGTGAAAAATAAGAAAAAAGACCCACTGAACATATGTCTCTCATCTACTTGACCTGATTTTATCAAGAGCTCTTATTAAGCTACTGCAGCTCAGATCTGTCAGAACTTCTGTTTTAAATCTCAGTTCATTTTCAGAAATAAAAAGAAATACATTCAAATAGATTCGGTCACAATAAATATTATAAAATTTATAGAGCTGAGGGAAAGGCAATAACCGATGGGCTATTTCTATGTCCAAATTGCTTGGATTAAAATGATTTTTTTGAAGAAAAGACTGGAGCAAAGAAGAAATCATGAACAGCTGAACTGCTTTCTTAGTGGAACTACTGATCTTTATGTTAAGAGGGTCAATGTAGATGAAACTCATTCTGGTAATCACTTTTTTCCTAGTGTCACAGAAGTCAATACACTTACTAATGTATAGGAGGAAGGCTGCATTCATTTTTAATTACTTGCTGAAAACTGACTAACTTTTTTATTGAATATGGTTTAGTGAACTCTTTGAACACGATGGTGCAGAAAAAATACTGTGAAAAGTCATTGGAGCCAGTTGTTGCATAACATGTCTAAACAATATGATACATTTTTCAAGGAAATTTATTGGTTTGTGCAATAGCAGGTTTTACTGCTCATCCAGTGCCTTATGCAGTTGTCCGTACTCTGGTTGCCAATGTCAAAACACATTCTGCTGAGTATTTCAAAATAAATTTGCATGGGCAGGAATTCCATAAGCAGTTTTGTCACCTGAAGTCCAATTAGGTGAGATTTACAGGCTGAAGTTCCAGAAACAGGAGGCAGGAAAACCTTGCCTAATTTCTTGTGCTTAGGTTGGTACTCAGCTTACCAAGAGTAGACATCCACCATGTAAATAATGTGGGCACCCACATAGATCTATGCATTCAGAAATCTCTATATGTGTGCTGGAGACCCCTAAGTTATGTGATAAAAGGCTTGCCTCCACACATGCAAAGGAGCATGGAAGAAGTCACAGGCAGAGGAATCAGAACAATCTAATCAGAAAAGTGAGCATCCTATCCCAGCCACTCATAGCTGTCACAAGGAAGCCATCACCCCCATGGTCTGGGGTGTGAAACCCATGAAGATAAGTCAACAGGAGCACGTAAAGGGAGGGATCAAAGTGGTTTGGGGGAAGAACAAGCATGGGAATAGAGGGACAAGGAAATAAAGGGGGCCAGCTGCATGTAAACAGCTTGATATTCTCTGGCCATGCCCTGTGCCTGGTTACAAGAGATTCCATGTCTATTTTCCTGGGGGAGGGGATTGTCTATTCTGTGTGTGTATGGAGGTCAAAGTGCCAGTAACTAGAATCAGTCCATGGGACACAGGGGCCCAGGTGACTCCAGGGCTGGCAGCTAGAGCAAGTGAGGTTATGTAAGTCAATGTGTGGTCACTGATGTATATCAAGCTGGACTAGCAAGCAAGCAAAATAAGTGGCTTGGAAATTACGAACTGAGGTGACCATGGGTCGGGGCCAGATACGTGTGTATCTCTGAGAGTGAGACAGATGGAGAAGTTGGCTACTGGAGGGACCAGGACATCCAGATCAACTTCCAGAAGGACTGTAGGGTCTGAGGATTGACCGAGAAATTTATTTGGATGTACGTGTCTGTGTGTGAGGCAACTGGACATGAAAGTATCCAGGACCAGCTACTGGATAGACTTATTGTTCGCAGTCACCTATTGTAGAATCCATATTTATGTATTTACATATGCATATATTTCTTGCTAATGGACATTCATCCTGATCAGCCAGAGTGGGGAATAGGATGAATTTGTCAGTGTTGTTTGTGTTTCTGTGAGTGCTGAATATTTCTGTCTGAAATTATCTTCATAGACAGCTTTATATATTTTTACATACATATTGTATACCTGTGCTTGCATATGCGCCTGTTGGAAATGCATGCTCAGACTTGCTACTGCTTGGATGTGGGGCTGAAAGATTTGGTGGCCCTTGACAAGGAAAAATGGAGTTTTATTAGAAAACATGCATTTTCTCAGCAAAAAGAATACAATTAAAACAGATCAGATAGATAAACATCTCCTTAAAAATGTTCATTCTTGTCTATAAAGCATGAATGCTAAGATAACTAATTCAAGTGTAAATTGCCACAGTTAGATGCCAGCAATTAGGTCAGGTACCCATCTCCAAAGCTATGATTGTACCTCTGAACTGTAGTGTAGATTTCCATGTCCCACACACTCCACAGGAGATACATTTCCAAAGTGTAAAGCATCTTGTCCTAACATAGATGCCTACAACACTTTGGGTGAGCTATCTTCTGGAGATTCCTATTCTCTGCCTTTGAGGATGAAGATAGCCTAGAAAAATAGCTTTACAAGAGGTACTCATTTTAAACAATTGAAAAAGGTGAACCACAGTTTATGAGACTCACGCTTACATACTTGTCACTGAGTATTCTGGTGACAACCTCTGTTGTTGCATTTAAGGTATTAAATAGTATGATTAATTATCTTTTTTATTCTTATTTAATATATTATATGAAGCAGAAAACATACTCTACTAAAATATTACTTTCTGCAGATTGAGAATCCTAGATACTGTTTTGTATTTTAGATTTTGGGGAATCCTGTGTCCCTCTTACATGTACCTTAAGACCAATCACTGTCGTGTTTGTATTCTCTTGCTAGTATTTCCTGTATTTGTTAATTATATCATTACCTTGGACCACCATATATTATTTTCTTCCTTTTCTACCTACCACTGGAGTTCTAGCTTTGAAGAGCATATTTGTGAGGATAGTAACCCTAGTAATTGGAAAAAAAGAATCTTCGGGAAAATATATGCCAGACATGGACAGATTTTCTATAGGGAGAGAAAACATTGTTTTTTAACCTGAGGGTGACCTCATTTCTAATTTTTCTGTCCCTAAGACAAATCTTCTCAACAAAATGATTAAACAATTTTTTTAACAAGGGAAAAGCAATGTAGTTTACCTAAACCTCTTTCTTGGAAACAGATGAGCTTGAGAAATAAAGAACTGGAATAGAAAAATTACACCTAGGCCCTGAAAGTCTGACACACTTGTAAGCACCTGAAAATAGGGTTTTATAATGAAACATGTTAGGCAGTCTTAACTATAGATTTTGCTGCCAGTTTCAGTCATAATCCTTTCCTCAGTGAAAAGGAAGGATGGGGAGAAAGGTTTGAAAAAACTTGGAGGGAGCTCTATTCGTTTGGAAATAAAAGAACTAAGAATAAAGAGAGGAAATCCAAATAATGTATTGTTTCACTTGGAAAAGAACACAAAAAAAAAAGATGTTAAATTATTGGTCAGACTGTTAGTTCTCAAATGTGCTATTTTGTCCTGTTTTCTTTAATTCTCTGGTATACTATCCAGTACTTCTATTTTCTGTAACTTAGTTTTAACAACTAGTTGAGATGCTGCCTTACTTATATATTTGGGATATTAATTCATATGGCTTTTCCAGTTTGTTTGGTTTTTTTATGAAAAGAATTTGAAAGAAGGGACTTTAATGATCATTCATCACCATCTGATGATCTGAAATTCTGAAGAGGCTTAGCAAGAGCATTGAAATTTTCTGTAAAATAATCTATACATTTTATGTATCCTACAATGTGCTAAATGAGAATGATGTGCTGAGAAATGGTTTTTATTTTTGTTGTTGTTGTTTGTTTCTAAATACAATGTTTAATATTTTATTTTTAAGATAAAATGGAGATATCCAGATGTGCACATTTTTTATTGAGCAGCTGTGTTTGCTCCATATCCCTTGTCTTTCATCAGTTCATCCGTTCCTTATCACTTTTTGCATTCCTTTGTTAGAGCAGATCTAAAATTAGACTGTAAAATAAAGCAAAAAGAGGTCTTGACATGCCTACTTCCTTAAGTAGCAGTACAAAGCCCAAACTAAAGAGGATAAAACCAGAAGTCTATCTATCCCATTATTCTATTTCTGAACAATGGTTGAGTAGGAAGATGGAAATGGAAAATAGGAAATATAAATACAGAGAGTATCAAGTAATCTTCCCTTCTGTACAGTCTCACATCTTCCAGCAGTCAGTACCTTAAGTATTGTCAAAGCTTGGGTTAGCTTTACATCATACCTGTGTAAGTGATGCTGTAACTGTTGTCTAATTTTGATTGCAGTTATGACAGTTTATTTATGTCAGTAGAAGTTTCACTGAGTAGTACCAGAGGAACTGGGCTTAATAGCTTTTGGACATCTCCATTATAGAGGATGACATGAACCGTGATTGTTATAAGTAAGTCAAACAATTTTCAACTTTACAGTTGATCTACAGCAAGTCTATGTCTTGGAGCCTGAAAACTCTGAATATCCTGGATCTGGGGGTATTCAAGGGCTTCCAGACTTTCTGATGTATACCAGGAGCTGAGTTCCTGTTGCACACTGGCTCGTCTTCTGGGTTCCTGAAATTCCAAAGAACCTCAGCTCTGCCAGGTTTTGCCAAACAGGCAGATAAAATTATGCACTGTACCTATACCAGTAAAGTAAGTGATGCTAGAGAACATTTCCGGGCCTGGAACTTGACCATTGTACTGTTAAATTCTTAGAGCAGTCCTGTCATGTATTTTGTCTAGGACAACTAGTACTTTCCCAAAGAATCTCTGAGCATGGGTCAGGGACTATTCAAAACAGGTGGTTTGGATGCAGCCAGGCTGCTTTGGAGATTAAGAGAACGGAATTGTATGGACAACAATCATTCTATGAGGGTTGACCTCAGTTCCTGAAAGTAGTCCCACATGCCATCTTTTTTTTTTATTATTCCTTAACATAGACAGAGCCACAAGATGTTCCACGTAAAAACCTCCATGACTGAGGATTCAGACGTTACAGAACAGAGCTATGATGGACTAATCCAGAACTGGGAGCTCAAAACCCTTAGCACAGGTCACTATACTTTACTGCTGATATGCTTCTCATTCAAAGGAAAATTAAATCTGGAGAGGCATTTTGCAGTTGTATTCTAGCTCCCTTCTTGAGTGGGTTTGATTCTAATGAGTGTTACTTCACGGACTGATCTCTGTCTGTAAGTTCATTGGGGTGCTACATGCTTTCCCCTGCTGTGTTGGGAAGCAACTATGGAAAGGCCTTATTTGTTCCAGATCTCTGTGTGGTTGACTTTTTACTGTTCAGCTGTGCCTACACTTTGTGTATAGGGTACCTTCTACTATAAAATAGGATTTATTTTCTTTATTTTTTCTACTGCAGAAGAGAGAGTTGAAAAGAGGATGAAAACAGTGGCATAATATATGTGCCCAGGTCAACCAAGAGCAAAATCTGTAAGTAAGGACTAAGCTGCAGGGAGCTTGTGTGTTGGTGCTAATGGAAAAACAGAGCACTCTTTTATGCCTTGTATTTATGCAGTCAGCTGTAATGCCTAATAGTTTTTATTTTTATAATCCAGTATTGTTTCTCCCACACACTACATTTACTTGATAAAGTGAGGATGATTTTCATAATTTGAGTTTAATGGTGTAGTGCAAAAAGAGGAACTTGTTCATTGCAAATGTGTTAGCCAAACTGTGATTGTGAGCATTCAGCTATGAACCTCTGGGTTTCACAGTCACAGTTCAATGTAAATATATGCTGCTGCTAAAACCTGATCTTTTAGGGGTGTGGGGGGCAAGGCTAATTTTCAGCCAAATTATTTACCTGGTATAGCTCCCAGCAGAGCCTCGAGAATACCAGTGCCAGCACAAGGGAAACAGTGGGAATGGGTATTTGAGAAGGAAAGTAAAACTATTGTTATCAGGAACTCTTACTTATGATGCATTGAAGAGGATGAATAAAAAAAATTTCAGGTGGAAAAATATGTTTTAGATTTTCCAATTATTTTTTTTTTTTATTTTACCTTCTTGTCCCAGAATCATAATCCTGATCTTTTAGAGTGGTAGTACTCTATATCACATTTCAGATTTAGTTGTAAGTTAGTTTATTCTCCTTTTCAAACAGCTTATCCTTCCAGTTTCCTCATAGCTGTTCTGTCTGGCAAGTATAAGAAAGTCATGGCTAGCATCTCACTGTCCATTCTGATTTTCCTTCCTATCCACTTGCTTCATAGGAGACAACAGACAAATAGCAGCTTCACTACAAGTTACAGTCTGGTCCAAATGTGTTGTCACAGCAAAGGGAAAATCCTCTAATTGTGTATAATTAAAACAAGGTTATAATGATCCCGCAGGGTATATTAAAACATTATTCTAATGATGCAAATTCCAGTGTATTAAATGGTACATATATTTCACAAAATGCTGTTTATTTTATATACTTACAGAGAGAGAGATATATATGTATATATGCAGCGGAGAAAATACATTAGATGACATTGTTATGACATTATTATAACTGACATTGAAGTGTTTCCTGACTACTAAGTGCATAACTCTACAACCTTAACGTTTTATTAAGGTGTTTTATTGCATTTAATCTTATGTACAGATAGAGCATTGTATTACAATTCAGTGAACCAAACAATTTCTTATTTATAGATTCAATAAACTCACCTTTGACCTGCTTTCCTTCAGGCAGTCTGATTAGACCTGGTTTTGGAAGGCATCCAGCTTGGTGATTGGTTCTGGTATTTTAGCAGCGGGGTAGATTACTCAGTTTAGTAGACAGTAGAGCTTGCAAAATCAGTGATTGTAAAGTTTAGCAACAATAATTCCTAGCCATAGTTTCTTCATAATCCCAATGGTAAGGTGGTTACAGGACAAACTAATTCTTTTTATTGCCTAAAAACATCACATCTAATATTTTACACTGAGAAGGCAGCTGGTGGTATTTAATTTCTATTCGGCAAATTTAGAAAGCAGTCATTATGTAGCAGTTAAAAGCATACCCAAAGCATTCCATATTCATTGATTTTATAATCTGACAGTTCATTTATGTAAAATCATGCAGTGCCTTGTTTTAACAAGACCACCATTTTCTTGCAGTGAAAACTGCAAGAAAAAAAAGTTTTATTTGAAACTGAGCAAATTGTTTTACAAGGAGATTATTTTAATATATTAAAACCCCTGAAAACTAATGCACTGCTTGAATGTAGTCCAGGTCTGATCAAACCAGCAATAATTATGAGATTACAAGGGAAATAAAAATGAAGTGAAACAGAAACCTCTTGCTTGTGAGATCTCCTCCATTTTGATTGGTCAATTTCTCAGTCTTGCTGGACTACTGTAATTTTAGATGGAATTAGAGTAATTCATGTATGCAATACATCTAGATAAATGCACACATACATTCTTTGTATGTGTGGTCAAGTTTTTGTACACACATTGCTTTATTGTTCTTCATTATGGTATTTATCTTTTCCTGAAAGTACACTATATTCAGTACTGGATTGGATATAGCAGCTTTTTTAATGATGTTATCAAAGACTCACTTTCTGATTAGTGACAAAGTTTCACAGCTGCAGTAATATAGACACCTTGGAGGGCATTAAATGGTATTTTCCTTTTACCCACAGCCATAGAGCAGAAGACTCACTCTTTTTGCATGTTTTTTCACATATTTTTTCAAATTGTCTCCAGACAATTTTTTTTCTTTTCTTTTTCCTTTTTTTTGGTCATTATAGCAAGGATTTCTTTAAGGAGGTTTTTAGACATCTTTTCATTCATAGGTCCCAGGAAAAAATCAACAATATTAAAAAAACTAAATTCAGATCTGTAAGCCACATCACAGTTTTAGAAATAGCTAACAGTAAATATGAAAATAATCTGGTGAAAGATAGAAGTCAGCACTGATATATAGAGAGAGATTAATTTTTTCCTGTTATCTACAAACAATGCATCTCATTCCCAACAGTGCAAAAAATAAATATGTTGGCTAGACAATATTCTGAAGTGTGAAGCATTTACTTTGTGACAGTGTTAAATCTGGAAAGGCTTTTGTAATGTTGGAAGCTAAGTGTTTGATTGGCATTAGAGTAGAATTTTTTCCAGCATACCAGAAAATTGAACAAAGACCTTTGGATAAGTAATCCAATTCCAATGTGGCTTGAAAAACATCAAACCTGTGTTTGAAAGCTGCTGAAGGTGTTCATGAACAAATAAGTTCAGCAAATATTGTGTTACCACTACCAGGAGATCAACAAGTCAATTTCCAATATGTTGTCTGTACAAAAAATACTGATTATTAATCAATAAGAGGTTATGTTCTGTTTCTGAAAGTTTCCTGAAATATTTTTGAACGGCTAGATATAAAAAAAAAAAATATTTGAGAGAATTTACAACTTTTTTGAACAGTCAGTAATAAAAAGCTGGGTGAAAGGGAGAGACAGAAACCTTAAGTGTGAGGTAACAAAAGTCATACAACTAAGTCTGTATGGTGTTTGATTCAGAGATGTTCTTTCTCTTCTGGTGTTTGCAGGTATTAGTAGGCTGTTCTGAGCTGTCCCTGCCTGGTAGACGCAGCTAAATTAACAGTTAGATTGTGTCCTTCAGCCATAAGTCACATAAAGAGGTAAAAGGGAAAAAGACCTTTTTTGATCCTGAGCTGTGACTCAATTCTAAAGGGTACCTAACAAATTCAAGTCCCTCAAAATTCTTCCATGACTTGGAACTGGGAAGGGAAAGGGCATAGAAAGTTGTAAATTATTTTTCAGTGGTGTCAGCAGAATTGGATAATGAAAGAAGCATAGTAAAATGCTTTCCCAAAACAAGAGAAATTGCTTCTTTCATTCCTAGAGAGGTGTTAAGAGATGTTAAGAGCAGGGCCACCTCTTCCAGCTGCTCTGGCCCAGGATCCTTCCTGCCTGGCTGCTGGAGCCCAGCCCGGTGCCCAGGGACCTGGGTCTCTGCCCAGGCTGAGGAACATGGCTGATGCTTTCCCATTTGCAGGTTCAACCACACACAGGACTCACATCAGAGACAAGCCCAGACAGCCATGTCCCCTCCTCCTCTTGGGCTGGCAGAGGCAGGAGATCACTAGTGCAGCACACACACCACATTCCCCATGTTCACGCACATTCATGGATCTCCTGGGTACCAGTATGGCCCCTCTGCCTGCCTGGCACCCCTGCCTGGATCCTGGCCCATCTTACCAGCTGCATGGGTCTCTGACTCGCCGGCTGGTCCAGCTCAGTGCTCACTGCAAACACACAGCACTCATGCACTCATCCCACAAACACCCCACACTCTCAGGTCCCCCCCAGATACCAGCATGGACCCTCTGCCTGCCTGATACCCTTTCCCAAACCCGGGAGCCCTACTCGCTAGCTAGTCCAGCTTGGAGTTTGCCAGTAAATACATACGCACGCCCCATGCACACCCGATTTGGGGAAGGTACCGACACTCGCCTCCACCAGCCGGCACCAGGCACCTGGGCTGTGATGCATAGTCCTGCTCCAGCTTCTGGCACAGGATTTTCTTCACTCACCTCACTCACCCCGGTCCCCCCAGTAGCTGGTTTTGGGAACAGACACTGTTTCCATCCCAGTGGTTGGAGGTTAAAGACCCCCACTTGCTCCAGTAGCTGATGCTGAGACCCCACTGGCTCCAGTAGCTGACACCACAGGCCAGGGGCACCCACACCCCTGTTCACCAGTGGCTGGCACCAGTTTTCACTCACAAACACAGAGGTCTCTCCAGCAGCTGGTACTGAGTCCTTGCAGTGCTCGTGCGCGCACACACACACACACACATGATAGAGAGTGAGATTTCACAGAGACACTGTTAAGAAAAGATTTAATAAGAAGATATAAGAAGACAAGACAGACTGAGGTGTGGTGATCATGCGCAGGGCTCAGCCAGGCAAGCATACTGACCAGCTCTGTTTTATACCCTTTTCTGTCTATTCCTCCTTTGTTCCTCCCTGCTCCCCCTTCCCCTGCACATTGTCTCATCAGTTGGCACACACCCACCAACCCCTTCCAACATCCTGGCCCTTCAGGTTTGGATCCTTACCAGTTGCAAAGTCCTGGATTGCCTACAGTTTCTTGATAGCCCATCAATCATTGTGACTGACTAGGTTTGGTTACTGTCTTTGTTAATGCTAATTGGTCAGGTTAGGGAACGGAAGGTTGTCTCCTTCCTCCCATCTGAAAACATAAACATTTTCACACTCCACATATCCTTATCAATTAATGCAGCTGACCAAGTTTGTTCTTATCACAACCTCCCTTATAATTTCTTGGTCAGGTTTGTCTCTGCATGTTCTGGTTTATGGCTCCTCTGACAAGTTATCCTTGAAGAAGCAGACACTCTCCTTCTACATACCCTTACAGAGAGCAGTGGGAAAATTTGTGGAATTTCCTTTCCCTCCTTTTTTCTTCTATTGTCATCCTGATACAATCCAGCTTTCTACCCTACTTTCTACTAATCGGACGACAGTGGCTTGGCTTTACATCAAAGTAACATTTCTTTAATGTGTTGTTAAAAAGCGAAGACACTAAAGGAGCTTTGATCTAATGATGAAAACAGAGGTTAGCCAGAAAGTTGGGGGGTTTTTTTGCTTCTGTGTTTTTTTTTAAATTCCCAGATCTTCCTTTTGGTAGAGAACAATTCACTAAAAAATTTTCTCATCCATATGGCAGAAAAATATGTAAGACTAAGACAGCTAATTGGTTTCCCAGGAGTATCATTCTGTTCTTTAAATCTACAAACATCTGAAAAGTTGTGGCCAGGTGGACGGTATTTGCTGGATGTGACTCCATGGAGTACATTGTCTTTTCAGCACGCATGGATTTCCATGTCTAGCACCCATTAAAGCTCACTTATGAAAGTGAGTAAATAACACACTATTTTTCATCAGTAACTATTTCTGTGGCATTTATGTGTGTAGAGGAGACATGAAGCATTTAAATGTTTTTTTCTGAAGCTCTAATAACTAGGTGTTATCCACTTTGAAACATCATATAAATGTTTAAAAAGCAGAGAGCAGTCGTTTGTGCTGTCACACCAAAGTTCTTAGCATTGCAACTACGCTCTGTGTAACAATGCAATACACTTCTTTTTCTTTGCTCTCAGACAGGGGTTATTTTTCTTCCCAATTTTTTGTTGCCTAGTTGCTTCAGTGCTGCACTCTGTTTCTAATGTGTTTATTTCAGTATGTACAGTGTAATTTCCATATGGCTCTGCTTTTGATGGCAATATGAGTCACTGATAATGATAGGTGAAGGAATAGTCCTTTGAATGTGCCCTCCTTTTTCTAAAACTGTGGAGGAGTTAAATCTAGCTACTATTTTCTTAAAGCCATTTATCAAAATAAGGACTATAAAAATATAAAGAACTTGTTCTTATAACCATTTTACAACTGTATGTAGCTCGTAGAATATATGTGAAAAGACAGAATATTATAGGGATATTTTGATAGACATCTTTGGCCACCAGGCAACAGAGGATAAACAAGCAGGTCATTTTATTCAGTTAGGAAGTCAGTCATTTTATTAGGCAGGTTTATAGGGAGAGGTGATGTTGTCTGTTAGATCAAGTCATCCAATAACAGAAAACATAAAGTTCTCATGCACAAAAACCCTGCTTCAGGTATATATCCATATTTGTGTCATACATTTATAAAACCTGTAGGAGGGCTTGCTACTGAAAAGCAGCTCTGCTTTTTCCAGGTATATTATCTAGTATAATAAACATATTACCTCTCCCTACAAGGTCTGACTTAGCTATTATCCTCAGAAAATCATAGATGCAGCAACATGACTCATATGGGATTATATTGTTGTGACCAACCTTGTATATGCACAGGGGCCCATCTAGGAGCTTCTATTGGGAGCTGTTAATTTCTTTCAAACCTTTCTCAAAATAGCACTGTATAGTGAGTCTCTAGATCATATCTCTAATCATCATTTGTGTACCACCACTTTGGGTGGCACCCCAAGTGCCACCTAGCCCTTCCTCTTTCTCTTCACAAAATTGCTGCATGTGTTATTACTGTGGGAAGATCTCACCTAGAGCAGTGGCTAGGGAATCTGAGTAAGATGCAGACCTTGTGACTACAGCTGGCAAGGTGGCCGAGAACACAGCAAGTAGGAGAACCCCAGGCAAACACTATAAGGTTCAACATTCTGGAGTCCGAGTTTGTGGCATCCTGTTACTGACGTACGTGTAAAGAGGCTGTATGGTAGGTGCATGATTTTTTGTATAGTCGTACTTTAAAAATTTAGGTAATTTATTCTGTCTTGCTCTGATCCACCATCATCTTTTTCACTTCTTTCATGCTATCTCCTTATTTTCTCTTTTTCAACCTTTTTTTTTAATTATTATTATTATATTTGCAGCAGACCTGAAAGCCTAAAGTCCTATATCTGGTTCTGTAGAAAGTGGTCCCTTGCCCTGACAATTTTCCATGTATTCCCGACCAGGAAGACCAAGCAGATGAGGCCCTCTATAGACAGATAGGAGCAGCCTCACGTTCACAAGCCCTGGTCTTCATGGGGGACTTCAGCCACCCTGATGTCTGTTGGAGGAACAACACAGCAGGACATAAGAAATCTGGGAGGTTCCTGGAATGCGTTGATGATAACTTTCTTCTCCAAGTGATAGAGAAACCAATGAGGAGAGGTGCTCTGCTGGACCTTGTTCTCACCAAGAAGGAGGGGCTGGTCGGGAATGGGAAGCTCAAGTGCAGCCTTGGCTGCAGTGACCATGAAATGGTGAGTTCAACATCCCTAGGGGACCGAGGAAGGCACACAGCAAGCTCACTACCCTGGATTTCAGGAGAGCACTTTGGTCTCTTCAGAGATCTGCTTGGTAGAGTACAATGGGATAAAGCCCTGGAGGGAAGAGGGGCACAAGAAAGCTGGTTAATATTCAAGCATCACCTCCTCCAAGCTCAGGAATGATCCAACCCAACAAAGAGGATGTCAGGCAAAAAGACCAGGAGGCCTGCATGGATGAACAAGGAGCTCCTGGACAAACTCAAACACAAAAAGGAAGCCTACAGAGGGTGGAAGCAAGGACAGGTAGCCTGGGAGGAATACAGAGAAGTTGTCTGAGCAGCCAGGGGTCAGGTTAGGAAAGCTAAAGCCCTGATAGAATTACATCCAGCCAGGGACATCAAGGGCAACAAGAAAAGCTTCTATAGGTACGTCGGTGATAAAAGGAAGACTAGGGAAAATGTGGGCCCTCTCTGGAAGGAAACGGGTGACCTGGTTACCCAGGATAAGGAGAAGGCTGATGTACTCAATGACTTTTTTGCCTCAGTCTTCACCAGCAAGTGCTTCAAGTGACCCTGCCCAAGTCACAGAAGGCAAAGGCAGGGACTGGGAGAATGAAGAACTGCCCACTGTAGGAGAAGATCAGGAGACCATCTAAGGAACCTAAAGGTACACAAGTCCATGGGACCTGATGAGATGCATCCGCGGGTCCTGAGGGACCTGGAGGATGAAGATGCTAAGCCACTATCCATCATATTTGAGAAGTCGTGTCAGTCCGGTGAAGTTCCCACTGACTGGAAAAGGGGAAACATAACCCCCATTTTTAAAAAGGGAAAAAAGGAAGGCCCAGGGAACTACAGGCCAGTGAGTCTCACTTCTGTGCCTGGCAAGATCATGGAGCAGATCCTCCTGGAAACTATGCTAAGGCACATGTAAAATAAGGAGGTGATTGGTGACAGCCAACATTCTTCACTAATGGCAAATCATGCCTGACAAATTTGGTGGCCTTGTATGGTGGGGTTACAATGCTGGCAGATAAGGGAAGAGCAACCGACATCATCTACCCAGATTGTGCAAAGCATTGGACACTGTCCTGCACAACATCCTTGTCTCTAAATTGGAGAGACATTAATTTGATAGGTGGACCACTCAGTGGATAAGGAATTGGCTGAACGGTCGCATTCAAAGAGTTGCAGCCAATAGCTCAATGTCTGGGTGGAGACCAGTGATGAGTGGCGTTCCTCAGGGGGTCCATATTGGGACCAGTGCTGTTTAACATCTTTGTTGGGGACATGGACAGTGGGATTGAGTGCACCCTCAGCAAGTTTGCTAAAGACACCAAGGTGTGTGGTGTGGCCGACATGCTGGAGGGAAGGGATGCCATCCAGAGGGACCTTGGCAGGCTTGAGAGGTAGGCCCCTACGAACCTCAACAAGGTTGAAGTTCATACCCCTACGAAGTTCAACAAGACCAAGTGCAGGGTCCTGTACCTGGGTCAGGGCAATCCCAAACATGGATACAGGCTGGGTGATGAGTGGATTGAGAGCAGCCTTGCAGAGAAGGACTTGGGGGTATTGGTGGATATAAAACTGAATATAATAAGCTGGCAATGTGCACTCGCAGTCCAGAAAGCCAACCATATCCTGGGCTGCATCAAAAGAAGTGTGGCCAGCAGGTTGAGGGAGGTGACTGTCTCCCTCTACTCTGTTCTTGTGAGACCTCAGCTGAAGCACTATGTTCAACTCTGGGACCCCCAACATAAGAAGGCTATGTATCTGTTGGAGAGAGTCCAGAGGAGGGCTATGAAGATGATCAGAGGGCTGGAGCACCTCTCCTACGAGGACAGGCTGAGAGATTTGGGGTGGTTCAGCCTGGAGAAGAGAAGGCCGCAGGAAGATCTTATAGCAGCCTTCCAGTACCTGAAGGGGGCCTACAAGAAAGCTGGAGACAGACTTTTTACAAGGGCATGTAGCGATAGGACAAGGGGTAATAGTTTTAAATTGAAAGAAGGTAGACTTAGATTAGATATAAGGAAGAAATTCTTCACTGTGAGGGTGGTGAGACACTGGAACAGGTTGCCCAGAGAAGTTGTGGATGCCCCATCCCTGGAAGTGTTCAAGGCCAGGTTGGATGGAGCTTTGAGCAACCTGATCTAGTGGAAGGTATCATTGCCCATGGCATGTGGGTTGAAAGTTGATGATCTTTAAGGTCTTTTCCAACCCAAACCATTCTATGATTCTATGATATGAATTCTTTCCTCAATTTTTCCTTCATAGTAGACATCTTAGACCAACAGCAATAGTGTATGGAATGCCAGATACTCTCTTTTAAATATATAATTTCTATCTTGTCTATTTCTGCATAAATTAGTATCTTTATCAATGATCTGGATGAGAGGATCGACTGCACCCTCACTAAGTTTGCAGATGACACCAGGCTGGGCAGGAGTGTTGATCTGCTTGAGGGTAGGAAGGCTCTACTGAGGTATTTGGACAGGCTGGATTGATGGGCTGAGGCAAACTGCATGAGATTCAACAAGGCTAAGAGCCTATGACATTGGTCATAACAACCCCATGCAATGCTACAGGCTTGGGGAAGAGTGGCTGGAAAGCTGCCCAGAAGAAAAGGACCTGGAGGTGTTGGTCGACAGCCGCCTGAATATGAGCCAGCAGTGTGCCCAGGTGGCCAAGAAGGACAGTAGAATCCTGGCTTGTGTGAGAAATAGTGTGGCCAGAAGGACTAGGGAAGTGATTGTCCACCTGTACTCGGCACTGGTGAGGCCACACCTCGAATACTGTGTTCAGTTTTGGGGGCCTCACTACAAGAGAGACATTGAGTTGCTGGAGCATGTCCAAAGAAGGGCAACGAAGCTGGTGAAGGGTCTGGAGAACAAGTCTTATGAGGAGCAGCTGAGGGAACTGGTGTTGTTTAGTCTGGAGAAGCGGAGGAGGAGGGGAGACCTTATCGCTCTCTCCAACTACCTGAAAGGAGGTTGTAGGGAGGTGGGGGTTGGTCTCCTCTCCCAAGTAACCAGTGATAGGATGAGAGGAAATGGCCTCAAGTTGCATCAGGACAGTTTTAGATTGGATATTAGGAAAAATTTGTTCACTGAAAGGGTGGTCAAGCATTGGAAGAGGCTGCCCAGAGAAGTGGTGGAGTCACCATCCCTGGAGGAATTCAAAAAGATATGTAGATGTGGTGCTTAGGGACTTGATTTAGTGGTCAAGATGGCAGTGTTAGGTTAACAGTTGGATTTGATGATCTTAAAGGTCTTTTCCAACCTAAATGATTCTATGGTTCTATGAAATACAGTTTCTGTTTCTGCTCTAAAGAATTTTCTCCACTAACTTATCTTTACATTTCTTTAACTTCGTAGAAGATTAAAATTCTACTCTTTTTTTCTTTTCTCTATTCTCTTTCTGCAATTCTAATGAAATTAGAATTTCAGCACCTTTAAGCACTGATCATGTCTCATGGTTATAAAAAAAAAAAAAAAGAGGGTAACAACTTCCACTTTAGACCTAACCCAAATCTTATTGAAGGTGTTAGGAGCTACTTCACTGGCTATTTGGTATAGTTTTGTTAAAGTTTCATGGGGACCTGTGACATACAAAGAGTCAAACAGAACTGATTTCAGCTGTGAAACAGGCTTTTCTGGAATTGAAAAACTGAAGCTTTACAACTCACTTTATATTTCCACAGCAATAAATGATAGGATGATTTCTCTATGAACTGTACTACAAAAGAATAATAGATATCTTTTTTTCATTTCCCACCTTATATGTTAATAGGATCTAATTTCTGCAAGTATACAGAGATACATTTAAATACTGAATAAAGTTTTATTTACTGTGTTGCTATTCACTTTTCATTTAATATTACTCTCTTCTAATTTTAATATGAGCAAAGAATTCATATAGCAATTCCAATATGAAGATATTATTTACATCCAGCTTACCATAGATATTTAACACAACATTAAATATCACCACAAATTGTAAGCGTTGTGCAGCATTGAAAGAGACTGGAATCACTGCATTTTCACTAACAAGATGCAAACTGTGTTTAAAGTCAATTTGATACGGTCAGTTCTCCATTGTATGAAGTATAGCCACAGAATGAAATCAGCCTGCTAATACTGAAACTGGTGAACACACTGCAGTTACAGGTCTAATGTAGCTGTCTTTGAGCTGACGTTTGTAATCCTTCTTAAACACAACCTAGACCAAGCAGAATTTCTCAGATGTCCCCATACTGCATCCTCCAAGAAGGGATCACTATGTTGGCACGAAGATGAACCCAGTCTAGCTCTATGCATTAAGACTCTGCTGCTGTCAAGATAATAGTTGTAAGTACAGGGGACCACAATGCAGAAACTTTTACTGAGCTTTGCAGCCTTCAGGTAATGTTGCATGGAGATTATTTTGGTCCAGCAAGATTTAATAACTTGGCCCCCATCCAATGCAAAATAACTAAAAGGGCTTCCCAGCCCAAGTGTAACCAGAAAATGGTACAGCTGCATTTTTATAGCTCTGTGATTAAGCTCAACAGCCAGCTCAATATCTTTACTTCTGTGAAACAGTTAATAACATACACCTCTCACAAATAATTTAGATATTAATTTAGATAATTTAGATTATAGTAGGGTTAACATAAAGAGTGGAAGTATCTTGAGGTAGAAATTATTAATAATAGTAACAGAAAAAATAGTAAAAATTAAACTGTGAAAGCAGAATAAAATTATTTTTAAATAGCTACTATTTTGTAATGTACAGAAATCTATCATCTCCTTTGATGAGTTGTGTGGTCTAGGAGTTGAGAATTAAGGCTCCACTCATGTAAGTTTTCTGTGTTTGGATCCAGCATGACCTGTGACTTCCAGGAGGCTCCCAGTGGGCTTAAAATAAACAGGTGAGAGTTCAGATAGATGATCAGTCCGTCCTTCAGGTAATATCACCCATTTCCCCTTGAATGTAAAACAGCCCATCTGTTTTATAGGACTGTATATTCAGAGTTGTTAGTAGATTGAAATGTTCATGTTCAAGTCCTGAGGTTAGGGCATGTAGTGGGAAACTGTGGATCATTCACTATTTCCACCCATAAAACAGCAAGAATAGGCTGGCCTCCTCTGAACTGAATGTCTTATACTACAGGAAAGGCACAAATTAATTTTTGTCCATTTTTTAGATGGACTACATAGAATATGCAGTTATGAGCAAAATAAAATAGCAAACATTTTGAGTTTGCTATCAGGATGACTTTTAGCAAAACCTAGTGCATAACATGTGGGAACAATTGTTGAAGTGTATCTGGTCATTTGTTAGTAAAGCCTATGTACGAAAGCCTAAGCACAGAAATCTTCATTGGTTCCACCTTGCTAAAATTAATGGCTTCTTAATTATACGTTTGCCCAATCTGTGTTGTATTGTAAAAGCATCCTGATTATATATATTTTGTTAATAATGGATCATCATGGGTTGTTGGGCAAATCCTTGACTAAATGGTCTTTAAAATGTCTTTTACATTGAAGACACATTAAAAGAAAATTATTACAGCTACAATATGTTATGATGTACAGTATAAGTTTATGTAATTATGGATATTGAGAGTTCAACTCACATTCACTGTCTACTCCTAACACTTGTGATTTAAAAGAAACTTTAAAAACTTTGAAACAAACAAAACAAAACAAACTTGTCTTCCAACAAATAAAAATCAATTAAATAATTGAAATCTAGGGGTTTTTTGTTGGTGGGGTTTTGTGTTTTTTTTGGCAGTACTGACAGTGAAATAATATACTGGGTATTTCCAGGATAATAAAAATTTTACAAGATAGCCCTCTGATCACCACCTTATACATAACGTGCATCATTCAGAGTAAAGGATGAGCTATTGATTTCATCTTCTAGACTGTTTTTACCCCACAATAAAGGAAGCTAAAAAGTAAGTAACATTTAAAATATATCCCTTACAATCACAGGTGCATGGCTTATTCATGTGTGAGCATCTTACTGGGGTTCTAGATGTTATTGTGACAGTACAATTGCAATTATGGCTAAATTCCAAGTGATTTCTTCTCTACATTTCATTCTTTTCCTTTTACTAGCAGTTAAATACAGTACTTTTTTTTGAACAGAGCTAAAGAAAACAAGAAGTTTTTCTATAAGTGCGTGGGAGAGAAAAGGAAGACTGGGGAAAATGTGGGTCCATTGGTCAACAAAATGAGGACCTGGTTACACAGGACATGGAAAAGGTTGAGGTACTGAATGCCTTCTTTGCAGGTCTTTACTAGCAAGACCGGTCTTCAGGAATCGCAGGTCCCAGAGACCAGGGGAAAAAGCTGGAACAAGGAAGATGTGTCCTTGGTGGAAGAGGATCAGGTCAGGGAATACTTAAGCAACCTGGACGTACATAAATCCATGGGCCCCACAAACCCAATACAGATTAACCCAAAATGTTGAGAGAGGTGGAAGATGTCATTGTGAGGCCACTCTTGATAATCTTTGATCAATCATGGTGACTGGGAGAAGTGCCCAAACACTGGAAGAAAGCAAATGCCACTCCTATCTTCAAGAAGTGCAAGAAGGAGGACTGAGGGAATTACAGGCTAGTCAGCCTCACCTCAATCCCTAGGAAGGTGATAGAGCAGCCATTTTATGGGGGCTTGGACAAGATGACCTTCAGAGGTTCCTTCCAACCTCAACTGTTCTTTGACTCGGTGACTGTGATTTTGTGTAAACTTAACGATCCTTTCATTTTCATCATACCACCTATAAATTTAAAGCAGTACAATAAAATTAAACCTCATTTCTTGTTCTCTAAATTTGATCACTTCAAAAATAAAGTGCTTATAAGATGCTTCAGTAATTTTTAATTGCCTTTTACTAAAGAACATGATCTTGAGTTATTGGAGCACTTTGTTCCTATTTATTTAATTAATTAGTTTTCAGATTGGAAATAAATAGCACAGAATTCTAGCACATGCTTGTTAGTGAGTAGATGTTAAAGGAAATGTCCTCTTGTACTTTTGAAGGATTTGAATCACTGAAGTGACAAACGAAATCCCACATATAAACTAAACAATTGCCCATAGCTTCATAGTAATACATAGACTCATAGAATCATAGAATGGTTTGGGTTGGAAGGGACCTTAAAGATCATCAACTTTCAACCCCCATGCCATGGGCAATGATACCTTCCACTAGATCAGGTTGCTCAAAGCTCCATCCAACCTGGCCTTGAACACTTCCAGGGATGGGGCATCCACAACTTCTCTGGGCAACCTGTTCCAGTGTCTCGCCACCCTCACAGTGAAGAATTTCTTCCTTATATCTAATCTAAAGCTACACTCTTTCAGTTTAAAACCATTACCCATCGTCCTGTCACTACACTCCCTGATAAGGAGTCCCTCCCCATCTTTCCTGTAGGGCCCCTTTAAGTACTGGAAGCCTGCTATAAGGTCTCCCTGGAGCCTTCTCTTCTCTAGGCCAAGCAATCCTAGCTCTCTCAGCCTGTCCTCGTAGGAGAGGTGTTCCAGCCCCTTGATCATCTTCATGGCCCTCCTCTGGACTTGCTTGAGCAGGTCCATGTCTTTCTTATGCTGAGGGCCCCAGAGCTGAACATAGTGCTTCAGCTGAGGTCTCACAAGAACAGAGTAGAGGGAGACAGTCACCTCCCTCAACCTGCTGGCCACACTTCTTTTGATGCAGCCCAGGATATGGTTGGCTTTCTGGACTGCGAGTGCACATTGCCAGCTTATTATATTCAGTTTTATATCCACCAATACCCCCAAGTCCTTCTCTGCAAGGCTGCTCTCAATCCACTCATCACCCAGCCTGTATCCATGTTTGGGATTGCCCTGACCCAGGTACAGGACCCTGCACTTGGCCTTGTTGAACTTCATGAGGTTTGTAAGGGCCTACCTCTCAAGCCTGCCAAGGTCCCTCTGGATGGCATCCCTTCCCTCCAGCATGTTGGCCACACCACACACCTTGGTGTCTTTAGCAAACTTGCTGAGGGTGCACTCAATCCCACTGTCCATGTCCCCAACAAAGATGTTAAACAGCACCGGTTCCAATATGGACCCTTGAGGGACACCACTTGTCACTGGTCTCCACCCAGACATTGAGCTGTTGACCACAACTCTTTGAATGCGAATCCAGCCAATTCCTTATCCACTGAGTGGTCCACCCATCAAATTAATGTCTCTCCAATTTAGAGACAAGGATGTTGTGTGGGACAGTATCAAACACTTTGCATTTATTGTACTTGTCAGTTTTTTGTAGAAATCATTACTAGAAAGAATGTTATGTAAAGGTGAAAAGAAAAAAAAAAGTGTTCTCACCTTCAGCTGGCACCAACCCTTCTCATCAAAACATTTTTTTTAGACTTTCTTCAAAGCAAAGTAATTTACTTACAAAACATCGGTAATACTAAATTTTGAATGCAGTTTAATATTTTGCCTTGGTTTGCTCACATCTAGAATACTAGATACAGTTTTTGTCTCTTCATCTCAAAAAAAATAATTTGAACTGGAAATGTTCAGAGAAGAACAAAAAGGATGTCCAAAACTATGCAATAGCATCTGAATGACAGTATAGTAGGATTCTTCTGCCTGATAAAAATAATAGGGATGAATATAGAAGAGGTTTATAACATCATGAATGGCGTAAAGGTAGCGGACAGGGACATTTATTATCTTTTCTTAGGGGGTGCAAGAAGTCAGTAAGATTTAGGTGCACAGCAAGTGGAGGAAGTCATTACTCATGTGAGAGATAAACTTTTCAAAAGATGTTGTGGATACAAAAAATTTATATGGATTCAAGGAGGAATTGAATAAGTACTTAAAGAGAACTCTGATGAGAATTTCTCAATAGAGACAACTAATCAGCCTCGTTACTCCCCATGAGGTGAAAATAATGAGAGGCAGGAAGAATACTCACTAAGATATATGCTTGACTCATCATGGTTCTTCCTTAGGCATCTCTTTATGGTTACTGTTTGAGACAAGACACCAGTTTGGAGGATATTATAGAAACAAGTAAACCTGATCTTTTGCTCCTTTTTCCCAAGTTAGAAATTATTTTTTAAACGTACATTAAAAAATTACTTTGAATGGGATAACAGCTATTCTGATGCAAGGAAACGGAGCTTTGCAGCTCTTGATTTATCTTTAATTTTGAGAGAAACATGCCAACTGCCAAAGGGTAATGGAAAAACCACTGTGTCTCATTTATAAAGTATTTTTTTTGAGAGAGAGAATGTGAAACCCAAAATCACAAAAAAACTTCCAATAAACTTACAAAAGCATTGGTTAAGTGCTCACATTTCTGCCTCTTTTTTATTTTCCCTTATGCTGATATTTACTATCTTTAGTCTGTAGTTGGCCTTTAATGTGATATATATATCAAGTTAATCAGTGGCAAGTATATTTATGCATTTCAAAGTTTTTGGCACAAGAAATGAAGTACCTGTAGGCTTTGCCACAGTTTGGTCCTGTATTATCGCTGATGTTTGGAGGACAATTCAGCACAGAAGTGTCTGTGGTAGTTTAGCAAATTGTTTATTTTGCAATTCAAACTATTTCTTGTTTTTCACTTTCTTCATTGTGGCATGAATTTAGAAGATATTGTGACTTCTTGTAGGAAACTTGAATACTTTGACATAACAGACCATCTAGAATCTATGTTGTGTTAGGAAGTAATTGATTCAACATCAGTATGATAAAAATATGAGTTTTCTGCTGTTGCAACTCTGCCATAGTTGACTTTTAACACCAGTAGCCTGCTGATATTGTTTGTTACTGCACATTTTTAGAGCACTGGTACTAAAAATCGCTAGATAGTATCACAGAGTGCTGCAAATGAAGACTCAAATCTTTATATAACCAGTGTACTGTTTATATGCTTACCAGTCACATTTGCATGCAGCATCATGCATGGACTAAGTCTATTTTTCACACAGTGGGAGCTGTACACAATAAAGAGTGCACATGTTTTTATGCATGCCCTCTTGCAAATACAGAGTTTCTGTTTGCATCCCTTCATGGGATTTGGTCCCAGAACCATAACTGCATTTCAGTTTTCTAAATGTCAGGCATTAACTTATTTTTAGTTACCAAGTATAAGGGCAAAAAAAAATGTATAATGGCAGTAATTTTTTTGAAGCTCATATAATCTAAAAATGGACACACAATTTGCATGCCAAGTTTTAGCCCAAAGCAAAATTTCATGGATAAATTATACAGCCCTAGAAATACTAGGATTATAATGACAGCAGTGAAATGTTTCTAAGTACAGCAGTACAAACAATGACCAATTACCATACAGTTTTACTACTTCAACACAAAAGAAATGCTCTACAACTATCAAATTTGAAAATGCCAAGGCAGATTACTGTGAATCCAAATGCAGCTTTCAGATAATGTTGTAAACTATAAAGTCCTTTCCTTAATTGTGATAATTCGGAACAAATTAGAGAATTTTTCAGGAAGCTATGGTGTACCCATTAACAGAGCTTTTAAAGTGCTAAATCAAAAATACAAGCTAAAACTGCTGAATATTACTTTCTGTTATCTATCATATTTGCTGGAGAATCTCAAAAAAAGTAAGCCTGAAATTATGGTTTCAAACTCACTAAATGAGCAGCAGGACCCTTTATTGACCAAGCCCTACATGTCTGTCATCTACAAGGACTGTGGCCTGATAACCAAATTACAATAAACTATACATAATGTGATAATTAAGAGATACACATTCAAAAGTCTGCATTTGTATAATTGCAAGGAATTAAATGCCTTTAAGATTTTAAGGAAGACCAATACCACATAATTGACTATTATTCATCAATCTAACTTCATAATGTTAAGTATAAATCTATGCTCTTCCAGCTATCATTATCTTATCTAACCAAAGGTAAAACAGATATATAACTATTATTTTTGCATTGTATTTATGAGCGACAGCAGAAAAGGAGATAGTATCACTGTTGTTAGTGGTGTTGTCATCCGTATCAAGATGACACTCAAATAAAACCATCCAATTCAAGGTTATAATACCCTAGGAAAACACATTCTTGTCTGCAATACCTTAAGGCTCAGATGAAAATATAAAACTGGAAAGTGATTAAAGTAAAGAAAAGAAAATATGAGAAAAGTGTCCATGTTGTGAACCTTCATGTATGGATTTATTTTGGGGTAGACAGCTGGGAAAGGAAGCGAGAACTGGAGTGCTTAGTCCCCACAGTTCATGGGTCCTGGTATGGCACGTTGATTTGTAATTTGTGAATGTTCAGAAGGCCTGAACAAATGTCTACACATGACTGGGCAGCACAAGCATAACAAATATGATAACGCCTGAGACAATCGGATTCAGCAGAAAAGGTAGTGGAATTCAGTTGCATAAATACATGCAGTTAGCAATAAAACTACAGTTATCATTTATACAACATTGCTATAACAAAAATAACTAAGTTGTTTGTGTAACTTTAGAAAGTTGGCTCTCTCTGGTTTAGCCACTGTGCAAACAATGAGCAATATCTAGGGATTTTTTTATTGCTTATGAAGTGATAGGATTAAACTCAGTGTTTACCCAAATAAACCTTTATTAATTTAAATTTGTCTATTTGTAAGTGCAGTAGTCCAAAAACCAAGACTATATTCTGAATGATAGAAATACCAATAAGGATCCCTTCAGAACATGCTCATTTTATTTTCATAATGACCGATTGATTAGGTCATTGTCACCAAGCACACACAGGCAAACACAACAAAAAAATGTAGAAGACAAACACCCATACACACACACCCCTCCCCAAAAGAAGGAAGAAAAAAAAAGGAAAAGAAAAAAGAGAGAAGAAAGAGACGAGGGAACAGGAAACCCATAGCACTCTTGCTCCTTCATTCTGTAACACTTGCCTTCCTGAGGAAACCAGTACCAGTATTCCACTGGACAGCTGTAGCAGAAAAGTTGTATCTTCATATGGAAAGTCTTCTTTTCTTTATGGTTTGAAAATTACTAAAAGAACAAGCATAGGTGGAAACCTAGGTAATGTAAAACGAATCTTTAAAACCTAAGGAACATATTCAGTGATATTAATATTCTCTAGAATTATAACTACAGCAGAAGAAAAGGAGAAAAATAGCACATAGTCAACACAAGTCAGTATGTTTCTAGGAGTAATTTGTATTTCTGGAACATAATCCATGACAAATTCTTTAGCTGTTCTTAATCCAATCCGTTTAGAATTTCATATTATTTTTAAGCAAATAATCCTAAATTATGAAACAAAACCACAAGCAAAGTGAACTAACTAATAACGTTGTATTTGAATGGCTTTGAAGCACAATAAAAATTAGATTAATTTTTACGTCAAAAATTCAAATGTCACCCTGGAAAACATTTTTTGTTATGAATGGTATTAATATTAGACTTTTTCAAAGATAGAGTTAATTTTGGAACACCCATAAGCTTTGAGAAAAATTGTAGGGAGAGCTATTATTTACTTCCAGGATCATAGTTCAGAACAGGTCAGCTTGAGGAGAGGAAATGGAAAGAATCAGGGAGACAGAGAAAGATACATGTTGGGGAATTTTTGTTGTACCCCTTGAGGCAAATTAAGCACATGTTTGTGCTTAAATATACATTAAAACAAAACAAAACAACAAAAAAAACCCCAATGCATTGGACAGAGTCCTACAAGGTTCTACCAGGAGTATGCAAAGATGTGTCACGAGCCAATTCCTTATTAACGATTACACCAACACCGATCCCGTGAGTGTTGTACGAGGAGCCTCAGCCTGGCCTTGGGTCCATCCCCCAGCACCAGCTCTGCTGTCAAAAGCTGGCCCCTCAGCGCACCCATTCTAGGATGGCTACAAGACAGTGCTGGGGCTGTTCCTTACCTAATCACCGAGGGAAACTTCACTGCCTTACAGGGAGTCATTCTGTCTCTGGCATCCCTGCTGCCAGCCAGTTTAACCCCTTCTGCAGCTGGGCCTTCTTGTCCTCCATACCAGATCCTCAGTCACAAGTTGCCACTGCTGAGCAGTTATAATTTGAAATTCCTTTTCATGCATCTTGTGGTATGAATTAATAGGAGTAAGAAAGAAGGAAAATGCAAAGTGTAGAAAGTGGAAAGACAAGAGTGTAATGAGAAAGGACAGAATAATGGACAGGAATACTCTTAGTATTGGAAAGTAAAGTTATAACAGAAAAAATGATGGATGAGGGTAAGAGATTTCTTGTCTGTTGTTACTAAATTAGAGACCTTCACATACTATATTGATATATACTATATGATAGTTTACATTTATATCCATACTCACCGTGTATATAAAAAGAATTGTGAACTTCACTGTGCTCTGAAGATAAGGGGGCTGCAATGTGTCCAAGCCTGATATTAGAAGAACAGACTTTTTTTCTTATTGCTGTGATGTGTTAGCTAAGTCTTATAGAAAAAAAATTGTGGGGAAGAAACCCCTAACAGTGTAAGAGCTGGGTGGATTATTTTTGTAAGATTTCATAACAGGAATCTAAAAAAAAGAGCACTTGAATGAAGGCAATATGGCCAAGTGCTTCAGGAAAAAAAGTATAGAAAAGACTGTTAGAAAGAGATTAAGATATGCTCTAGGAAGTCAAATGAGTGGTCCAGCTAGCACACTATTTTGTCTCCAACACTGGCAATAGAAGATGCTATTAAGTGAAGCATGTGAGCCTGTCTACTTCCGGCAATCTTTTCCTCTCATACCCCTCCAGCATTCAGAATTGTACTGGGAATACTAGAACTGTACTGGGAATCCTGCCTAGTCCTTTCAGTATCCATTTATGGATCTTTAGTCCATACATTTGTCAAATTCCTTTTCGAATTGGCTGATAATATCTGCCTCCCATGCCTCCTGTGGCAAGTTTCTCTAAATTCAGTACCTGCTTGTAAAAAAATACTTGCTTTCATCTGCTCTAAACAGATCTCCTAATCAGGTTTTTTTAGTTTCACCTAGTTCTTGTATTGAGTCATTTTTTGAACAACAGCCACTTCTTGCACACTGGCTGACTATTGTTGTCAATCACAAACCATGTCAATTTTTAGTTATTCCCTGGCTGTCCTACAGATCTGTCAAGGACAAAGCAGTTCTGGAGACAACCAGAGCTAAGCTAAGTGTGAACACCAATTAGATGGTGACACTTGGTCTTGGATCCTAGGATTAGGCCTTGACCCTCTTTCTACTTTTATTTATGGAGACACAGCCCTCCATGTACAAACAAGCACTACCGTTAGGTATCTAAGATTTCACACTGCTTTCTTCACAATTCCTTACTAGGTAACAGAGACATCTTTCTCCCTACTGAGCTGGCTGTCATGAATTCACATTATTTGGCACTTAAGTACCTACTTTCCTTTTATAATGAAAGAAAGTCCATGACTTTGTTTTCCAATGGCACTTTCAGCTAAGGAATCTGACTTGTGGTCATTGCTCTGCCAGAATTACCTTTTATTTGATCTAGCTCATAGGCCAGATGATAAAATATATTGTGATTACTAACTCCCATTCACATGCCTTTAAATCTCTGGTCCTTACTTTCTAATTGAGTTTGGAAACTGAATTAGTTGATATTTGGCTGAGGCAAGTTAGAGAGATACAGGAGGGAGGGGAAGAAGATGAATTGGTGTCTGCATTGAAACAATCATTTTCTATTTGACATGAAGAGTCAAAGATAGATATGACTTCTAGGTTTTTGAATACATCTGTAACCTCGATTTGTATCAGTAATCCAAATTTATTTCTGAGCATTTTCCATTCTTCTGTCATTATTTTCCATGCACTTCTTGCCCCTCAATTGCCTTAATACAATGTAATCTTTAAAGGTTGTACAGCTTAAAAGCTTGAAACAATGTCATCATTCTGTTACTTTGCTGTATCATGTGCAGGAATACTTCTGCTCTCTGGAGCTTGCATCAGATTTCTTTCTTACAAACCACCTGCCACGGAGTGAGCTGCCATGAGAAGGATGAGCCAACACAGTTAATTTTTAGATTAAAATATTTTGGAGTTGGCAAAAAAGTGTTATCGATGGAGTTATATAACCTGGAATTTATTTGACTTGTTGATACAGAGTCACTCTTTTAATTAGCATTCCTATTAACAATTTCATAAAAGAGACCATGTGCTGAATACCACTGAGATAGCTCAGCACCTCTGGTTTTATGAGCTTTTTTTTGTTTCCCCCAGAATAAAGAGTCTGGGCCAAATGGCAAAAGAGGAACGACTGCTGCTTCTAGATCTATGGCTAAAATTAAGAAGTCACTGGCCAATAATGTTAGCCATAGTGCTCACACAGTGCTTTTGTGAGTGCTAACTCTAGCAAAAAAAGGGTTTTCTATTTTTCTTTTTAGTGTATAAAATTGGATTAAATCCAGCTTCTATTAAAAGCTGTCAGACATGAAGCACAAATTCTCAAGACTTGGTATTGAGCCAAAATAGACGGCTCATCACTTTCTCACTTGCATTACTCATATGAGAGAAAAATACCACAGCCAAATGGAAAAGAAAAGTAAGTTTACCAGCATCAGAAAACATGCAGCAAATTGTGACAATATGCTGATAAAGAAGTAATTTCAAGGTTAAATGTTCCTCATTGTGAATGTTCTGTTTATATGGTTTTGAGGCAGTTTTGCTTAGTGCTAGGCTTTTAAAACTAAAATAAATTAATAATGTTCATAGAAAATATACTGAAGGTTCATGGGTATCCACTTGCTACAAAAAGGGGGACAAATGGTGTCTAAGGTGTCCAGCATAAATGTATGCATTTAATTACAGATATCCATTTTTTGTAAGGTGAATCACACACTTCTTAAGTACATTTGTCTTTTGATTAAGGGTTGTAGGAATTCCTGACAAATGTAAATGTAGTTAAAGCTAGAAAACCTTAAATTGCTTAAAGCTATTGAACATAGTTACAAAGAACAGAACTTGCACAGGTCCCTCTGCTGGTAGACCTGTTGACCACTCCCCTTTAGTGACACTGGCAATTTGTATCTTCTTCCCAGTGTGTCCTGAGAAGTGACCTCTATCTCTGTCACATGAAGCAGATGCAGGGAGCTAGAGAAAAGCTGAAGAACCGTTCAGCGAATGAAGAGCTTCTTTCCCTAGTTACAAACATAAGTGGACTTATAGTGGCTTGCTATACGATCCAAAGCATGCATATAATCTTGCCAAATGACCCAGAATAGAAACAACATTCCTGCATCACATATCTGGGCCTACATGTTACTAGTAATGTGCTAATAATCAAAAATTTCAGTGAGCCGATTAAGCTAACACTTGGATAGGCTGGTACCAGTTTCTAGGAAAAACTATGGAAATGATGATGTGTGATTTATTTGTTAAATAATTATAAAGTATTAATATAAATAATGACATTTGACTTCATTTTATGGAAAACAAGATTTTTCAGTGATTGCATTCTGTGTTGAAATTACAAGTTTGGCTTACAAATTCAGATATCTAAATTAAATAAATAAAATACCATTAGAATTTTGAAAGGTTTGAGTTTTATAACTGTGTCACATTGTGGTTTGAAATATTAAAACTATCTAATAAGCGTTACTGTCAATAGGAAATTATCATTGATGATGATCAGATGATGATGATAATTTGGCTTTGCAGAAATGCTGAAAAAAACAATGGAATTTACCTTCTTTGCTGATGAAATTTAAAATACTTGAATGAAATTACTGAGCCACACCAGCTGAAATTTAAGCCACATCTATCATAGGGGAAGGAAGACTATACATGGTAATAGTAGTATCTTAAACCCCAGGAAACTGTAACTGTGGGGATCTAAGATATTACTGCCCCCATCCACTTAATCTTTATTGTATAAATAGCAGATTGCATAGTACAGGCTCAAAAAAAAAAAAAAAGATATTTTCATCTTAGATGACCCATTTCATAGCCTGGAACACTAATACAAAGACCCAGTAAAAAGTTTCTACAAGGCTTTGCACCAGTCACTTGAGTTGTAGGCAGATTTTTGCAATCCTTTTAAAGATTCCCAGGTTAGGCTGTGCTGCCCTTTCATTAATACTGGCTCTGCCTTACTACGTCAGTGATGAGCTTTGTCATCCTACACCTACAGAAGGTTTTAGCAACTATATGATAGTCAGTTGCTTAGCAGCTGTCCTTGATTCATAACCTACTTGTTTCATAACTTACTGTTTTTCCTTCCTGTCCTTGCCAAGAAAGCCACTAAAACTGAAGCAGAATTCATGATGCAAATTTCTGTATTTATCTGAAAAATATCTTTATTGCTGATTCTGTCTTCTCACTTAATATGTGGAGCAGGTGATGAAGGTGGGGGGAACTTAAAATAAAAGATAAATCTGTAATTTTTTGTTGGCACTCATGACTCATTAGTAAACAGCAAAGTCTTCTTTCAAGAAAAACAAATTCCAGCTTTTGAACCACAGAGTGAAACTGGAAAAAGTTTTACACTATTACCTTTGAGTTTTTAGAAAAGCAAGCTTGTCTAAGATTACACAGTAGACTGCTCTGATGAATCAGCACACCTGTATTCTTATTCTCCTTTTACTTAAATAATTTATTTACTTATAGTGACTCTGTTCATATTTACACCTGTCAGTTTCTCTGACATCTTAGCTTCCATGTTTGTCGCATGATAGCCATGCTGCTAGCTATCAATACCTTCAATGCTTTGTACCCATACACTGAGTATCACATAGAGCCTGTGAAAGTTAATCAGATAGTGTGAGTGTGGTTATACTAGGGAAATAGATGAGCCCTGGATTAATTAAAATATTAATGAAACAATAATAGCTAAAATAAATAGTAAAAAAATAAGGTAGAATCATAGAATCATAGAATGACAGAATCATAGAGTCATAGAATGGTTTGTGTTGGAAGGGACCTTAAAGATCATCAACTTTCAACCCACATGCCAAAGGCAATGATACCTTCCACTAGATCAGGTTGCTCAAAGCTCCATCCAACCTGGCCTTGAACACTTCCAGGGATGGGGCATCCACAACTTCTCTGGGCAACCTGTTCCAGTGTCTCGCCACCCTCACAGTAAACAATTTCTTCCTTATATCTAATCTAAAGCTACACTCTTTCAGTTTAAAACCATTACCCATCGTCCTGTCACTACACTCCCTGATAAGGAGTCCCTCCCCATCTTTCCTGTAGGGCCCCTTTAAGTACTGGAAGCCTGCTATAAGGTCTCCCTGGAGCCTTCTCTTCTCTAGGCTAAGCAATCCTAGCTCTCTCAGCCTGTCCTCGTAGGAGAGGTGTTCCAGCCCCTTGATCATCTTCATGGCCCTCCTCTGGACTTGCTTGAGCAGGTCCATGTCTTTCTTATGCTGAGGGCCCCAGAGCTGAACATAGTGCTTCAGCTGAGGTCTCACAAGAACAGAGTAGAGGGAGACAGTCACCTCCCTCAACCTGCTGGCCACACTTCTTTTGATGCAGCCCAGGATACGGTTGGCTTTCTGGACTGCGAGTGCACATTGCCAGCTTATTATATTCAGTTTTATATCCACCAATACCCCCAAGTCCTTCTCTGCAAGGCTGCTCTCAATCCACTCATCACCCAGCCTGTATCCATGTTTGGGATTGCCCTGACCCAGGTACAGGACCCTGCACTTGGCCTTCTTGAACTTCATGAGGTTTGTAGGGGCCCACCTCTCAAGCCTGCCAAGGTCCCTCTGGATGGCATCCCTTCCCTCCAGCATGTTGGCCACACCACACACCTTGGTGTCTTTAGCAAACTTGCTGAGGGTGCACTCAATCCCACTGTCCATGTCCCCAACAAAGATGTTAAACAGCACCGGTTCCAATATGGACCCTTGAGGGACACCACTTGTCACTGGTCTCCACCCAGACATTGAGCTGTTGACCACAACTCTTTGAATGAGAATCCAGCCAATTCCTTATCCACTGAGTGGTCCACCCATCAAATTAATGTCTCTCCAATTTAGAGACAAGTGCGGGACAGTGTCCAATGCTTTGCACAAGTCCAGGTAGACGATGCCAGTAACTATTCCTTTATCCACCAATGTGTAACCCCTTTGTAGAAGGCCACCGAATATGTCAGCAAAAATACACAGCAAAAAAACCCCAAGTAAAAACTAAAGTAATTCTGCTGAACAAAATACTATTTCACAGAATCACAGAATCGTATAGGTTGGAAAAGACCTTTAAGATCATCGAGTCCAACCTTAAACCTAACACTGCCAAGACCACCACTACATCATGTCCCTAACCACCTCATCCAAACGTCCTTTAAATACCTCCAGGGATGGCGACTCAACCACTTCCCTGGGCAGCCTCTTCCAATGCTTGATAACCCTCTCGGTGAAGAAAAATTTCCTAATATCCAGTCTAAACCTCCCCTGGCACAACTTGAGGCCATTTCCTCTCATCCTATCACTTGTTACCTGGGAGAAGAGACCGACCCCCACCTCTCTACAACCTCCTTTCAGGGAGTTGTAGAGCGCAATAAGGTCTCCCCTCAGCCTCCGCTTCTCCAGGCTAAACAATCCCAGCTCCCCCAGCCGTTCCTCATAAAACTTCTGCTCCAGACCCTTCACCAGCTTCATTGCCCTTCTTTGGACATGCTCCAGCACCTCAATGTCCCTCTTGTAGTGGGGGGCCCAAAACTGAACACAGTATTCGAGGTGCGGCCTCACCAGTGCCGAGTACAGGGGCACGATCACTTCCCTAGTCCTGCTGGCCACGCTATTTTTGATACAAGCCAGGATGCCATTGGCTTTCTTGGCCGCCTGGGCACACTGCTGGCTCATATTCAGGCGGCTGTCAACAAACACCCCCAGGTCCTTCTCTGCCAGGCAGCTTTCCAGCCTCTCTTCCCCAAGCCTGTAGCGTTGCATGGGGTTGCTGTGGCCCAAGTGCAGGACCTTGCACTTGGCCTTGTTAAACCTCATACAATTGACCTCAGCCCATCGATCCAGCCTGTCCAGGTCCCTCTGCAGAGCCTTCCTACCCTCCAGCAGATCAACACTCCCGCAGAACTTGGTGTCATCTGCAAACTTACTGAGAGTACACTCGATCCCTTCATCCAGATCATTGATAAAGATGTTAAACAGAACTGGCCCCAACACAGAGCCCTGGGGAACACCGCTTGTGATCGGCTGCCAACTGGAGTAAACTCCATTCACCACCACTCTTTGGGCCCGGCCGTCCAGCCAGTTCTTAACCCAGCGAAGAGTACACCCATCCAAGCCATGAGCAGCCAGTTTCTCCAGGAGAATGCTGTGGGAAACCGTGTCAAAGGCTTTACTGAAGTCTAGATAGACAACATCCACAGCCTTCCCCTTATCTACTAGGCGGGTCACCTTGTCATAGAAGGAGATCAGGTTGGTCAAGCAGGACCTGCCTTTCCTGAACCCATGCTGGCTGAGCTTGATCCCTTGGTTATTCTCTACATGCCGTGTGATGGCACTCAGGATGATCTGCTCCATCAGCTTCCCTGGCACCGAGGTCAGGCTGACAGGCCTGTAGTTCCCCAGGTCCTCCTTCCAGCCCTTCTTGAAGGTGGGCGTCACATTGGCTAATCTCCAGTCAGCAGGGACCTCCCCAGTTAGCCAGGACTGCTGGTAAATGATGGAAAGGGGCTTGGTGAGCACTTCTGCCAGCTCCTTCAGTACTCTCCGGTGTTTTGGTCTGAGAGCTATATGGGCTTTGCAATCAAATATTGCTTTGAATGATTTCAAGTCATTATCTCTTTCATCTTCTGTTGCTGGTTCCTTCCTCATGTTACTTTCAGGTCCTAATCTCCAGGCACAGTTATTTACTTCTTCATATTACTTTTAGACATTACATTCACACATCTCCAGGCAAGAACCGGTTACTTGGTGATTGTCTTAGCTCCCTTTTCAGACATTAACTATAATAATTGCTGTACCTAAATTTGCCTCTGGCAAGTTTGTGGTGCCAAGAGATGGTTGTGTAAACTCCTCCATGAGGTTATTATATCTATAGCAAAAGCTAGAACAGTCTTAGTGGTTTACTTTCGGTCACTGCACATTTGTCCAAATCCTTATTTTGACAGAACTCTTTGAGCAGATTATAGACTAAAACAAGGCTCTGTTTCTATTTGAATATATAAGTAACATTTTCATGTCAGGCAGTCTGATAAGTTGCTTAAAGGCAGACATCATGTAAAGGGCAATGACATTTCAGCTAACGTGAGTGTATATCCTTATGGCAATAATCAATATCTCCATTTTATTAATATAGAGAATCTAAGATTATGTCCTTGGCCTCATTAGGCCTTGCCAGTGTTCAACTGCTTTTATGGCAACTGTACGAAACCCTTATCTAGCTGTCATGGTTTCACGCCCATAGGCAGTGAAGCCCCACACAGCCACTCAGTCACTGCCCCACAGTGGGACGGGGGAGAGAATCAGAAGAGTAAAAGTGACAAAACTCATGGGTTGAGATAAAGACAGTTTCATAGGTAAAGCAAAAGCTGTACATGCAAGCAAAGCAAAACAAGGTATCAATTCACTACTTCGCATGGGCAGGCAGGTGTTCAGCCATCTCCAGGAAAGCAGGGCTCCATCACACATAACGGTTACTTGGGAAGACAAATGCCGTCACTCTGAACGTCCCCCCCTTCCTTCTTCTTCCCCCAGCTTTATATGCTGAGCATGATGTCATATGGTATGGAATATCCCTTTGGTCAGTTGGGACACAGCTGGGACACCCATCTTCTTGTGCACCCCAAGCCCACTCGCTGGTGGGGTGGTGTGAGAAGCAGAAAAGGCCTTCACTCTGTGTAAGCACTGCTCAGCAGTAACTAAAACATCCCTGTGTTGTCAACACTGTTTTGGTTACAAATCCAAACGAGCCCTGTAGAAGCTATTATGAAGAAAACTAACTCTATTCCAGCCAAAACCAGTACAGTAGTGAATAAAAAAGAGAGAGAGAGAGAGAGAGAGGGAAACTAAGAAGGATAGCACTGACTGCTTTTAAAACATTTTTTATTATTTAAAATATTTTTCTTAAAAGTACAGAGTGTTGAGATAAATAATATATCCCATAGAGAGAAATAGTATAGAAGTTACTTTCCGTTTTCATTAGGGAAGGTGGAGAATGCTGTCTATTCATCAGATTTTTAATGGGAGTTTTACAACAAAGATAGATGATTATTCCACAAATGTTTTATTTTTAAAGGAACAGGTTAGATGAATCTCATCTATACTTAGTTCTAAAATATTGCCATTTTTCCAGTGCTTTTGTGAAGATGTCATCATCATGTAAGAAGTTGCTGAAATACTGACTACTGTAAACTAAAAACTAGTGATCAGTACTTCAGTAAATCTTGGCTGAGACCAATTTTTTCTTGGATTACTTCCAAAATTAGAGCACAGTAAGAGCACTGGGGACTTGACCTAAGGTGCAGCTTCCTGGATCAGCTGTGTGCTCCGTGAGAAACACACACCACCACTGTCAACCAAAATTGCAGCAATGATAGTAAGGAGTCAGGGAACAACATAAACTGACAAAGGGTATAAACACCACCAACATAATATGTCTTAAAGTGAGATTTATAAGTGTCTTCAGAAATCAATGTAAATTCTTTAGAAGACAAAGTGATTAGGCCAGTCAGGCACCAGCTGATGACACTTCAGGTTATGCGAGCTTTGCATTTCACAGTACCAAATGTAATTATCAACTAGCTGGTATGCAACGATGCACTGCACCCCTATGATATGCTATTATACAGTAGATGATTTGTGTACAAATTTAAAACCAAATTCTGTCTTTTCTAAAGGAACAAAAAATCTCCTCGCTCCATTTCAGTTAAATTCAAAGTCAAAGAATGGCAAATATAATTAGTTTATGTCCTGTTATGGCAAACTCAGGAGCAGGTGCACAGTTGTGATCAGCTGAATAGTATTTTTCAAACCAAGAGCAGTAAGCATTTCAAGCATTTCCACCTGCCTTGTGATCACATCCTATCTCAACGGCTGCTTTGCATCAGTACAGTACTTGTGGGTTGCTTGGGGATAGTCCATCTGGGTATGTTCAGTGGTATGTTAACCTGTGAAGCATATTAGCTTAAGAGAACTAGAATACTCTAGATAGTGTGCTTGAATGTCTAAAGCCAGGCTGAGAGAATGCAAGATGAATCTGTTCAGGAAGTTAATCTTGGGGCTTCAAGATGCTTTTTATTTAAAATATGGATATAATCCATCAGTTTATTAAAAAAAAAATTGTTTATCTTTCTGCACTACAACCAGCAAAAGGTTCTAGAGGTTACTCTTTGCTGTTTTCTCTACTTGTTCACTTGAGGGAATTTTATCACATTTAAATTAACTTAGGTTCAGATATGTCCCTATTTTCATGCACAAATAATGTTCCCACCTTGAAGGGTGACATAATCATGTTTTTAAACTTTTGTATTTCAAACGGATTGTTTTTCTCTTTCAGTCTTGCTACTCATATATCTCACTGCAGTCCCTGGGGAGCTGTGCCTTTTTCCTTGCATTTGAAGGTTCATCTCAGAGACAGGTAAAAGCAGGTAAAAGCACTGAAGCAGCCTTTCTTTGTGAATACTCACACATTTCTACTCTGACACAGATTATATTTTATCATTCTATTGCTTGCACAATTTAAAACCACTGGCAGAAAATTGTGCATCCAAGTCCTGAACAACTTACTCAAGCATAATTTTGATTACCTCTAATGGGAGTTTGGTTTCAAAGGGAATTTTAAATCAGGCTAAATAAATGTGGTATATAATGATAAGAATTACCGTAAATCCCTAGCTGATCCAATATTCCAGAAATATGTAATCTACAAAATAGTTTCCTTTTAGGTTTGGAATAAAAAAAAAGTTAATCTCTAAAAATGTCGAAGTGCTTTATTTATTTTTATTACTAATTTTGATTTAGAAACAATGTATTGAAATTTAGTTAGAATTTGAAAGCCTACATCACATCAGTTCAAAAGCTAAATCAGTTTTTTTACAACTGAATAGCACATTTAAGCAATATATTTTTATAAATGGCTGCCTTCATGACATTTCTGCTAGGTAGCCTCTTTGCAATCTCCTTTTAAATGTGACTGTATCTCCTTGCATGTTTTATTTATTTTCAGTATTATTCTGACACAGCATTAACCATTTCAATAACTATGCATTCTTATGTTTTTATGTAATTTCAGGCAGAAAAAAAATCGGTTTTTTCCAGAAATAACTAATAAATACTCTGTGAAGTGCATTAGAATTATGACATTGCAGTATTATAAAGCTTACACGTGTTGAACAATGATAAAAGAAAAACTGTATTAAAACTAATGAACAAAATGCAAATATGGGATAAGTGACATTAGAATCAGGCACATTACACCTTTCATGAAAAGAAATCCCATTATGAAGTCATTACTGAAATATTTTTGTGACCTAAACAGGATGTACTTTGTGCTAAATTAACACAAATGTGGAATTTAGATTTCATGTTTTTAAATGGCACCACAGAGAACTTAAAAGGCTTTGTCCAGTTAATGGGTTTGTGTTGTGTTCCAACCTGTAGAAAATGCCTGCAACATCATCCTGTTGCAATCCTAGAAATTACATAGTGACATCAGTCTACATAAGAACATGACAAATCTCAAAGTTTAGAATGAGCCAGAAATGGAGGAAAATATTATTCTCACAGAATGTTGTATTGAGAATAATGATAAATTATATAAAAACTGCTGTGTTTAACTGTGTAAAACTTTTGGGGTTTTGTGTGTATTTCAATCACCTATTAAGGTCCATCATGCTTTTCACATCCAAAAACTACTTCAGACTCTGTGAATTCACAATTAAACTCAAATTACTAAGACATTTCTGGAAGTAAAGCATGGGAAAATACGTTTACTGCTGGTTTTCAATTTGAAAATACTATTGATGAGAACTGTGGCTGAAATTTATAATTTCCAAAATTAAGATAGTATTGACTGTTGTTGTCCTTCTGTTTCTTTAAACCCATGCTGGGAAATTAAATATGACATTTGAGTGGCAGGCCTCCTGACTTTTTGACAGAAATAAGTAGCCTCAACATGCCTATGAAAAACACAGTAAAAGTTTAAGCTCTAGGAATAAAAGTTAGATTACTGGATCAGACTAAACTTTGGAATACAAACTTAGAGCCTTTATTTCATCTTCACTTTACTGCATCAGCATCCTGGGAATAATAAAGATTTCTGATGACATATAACATCAGAGCAATAAATAAATAAAATGCATGAGGCTAATGGAAAAAAATGTCAGCAGCTCACAGATACTAAGGTGAGCAAAGTGAGAAAACAGTTTCAGTCTGATGCTGCTTTCCATGCACGCAGTGTAAGAATACATTCCCGTTTCTTCTGGGAATAGTACCCAGAGCACTGGTTGTCATTAGTGAACTTGCCATACGCTACTCACGCTTGAATATAAATACAGGAATATCACTTTTACCTTTTTATTCCTTCTTAGGAAGGTAAATCTTTCCTTGTAGGCACAGAAGGATCTCCTAAAGCTACACATGCACGTCAGAGCCAGTATTAGGAGCTAGTATTAATCTTCATAAAATTCACAGTGTTGAACAGAAAATGTTGAATAGGAGTGAAGTGATTTTCTACTTCTCTTATTTTCAGATTTTATTTACAATTCTTTATATTATACATGTTAAAATAGAAGCATCGGGACCTATTTGCTGGAAGGCCTTCTTTATACATTCTTAGACTGAGAAGAATAAAAATAGGAAAACAAATCAAACAGGGAATGAAATAACAGCATATTGGGTGCAGATGTCAAGGTGTTGGCAGCAGGGAGCTGCAGGGGTGGCCTCTTTTGGGAGAGGTGGTGGGAGAGAAGAAGTGAAGTTGAGCCCGGGAAACGGGGAGAGGAAAGGTGTTATTGTTGTTTCCCTTTGTTTCTCCCTACCTACCCAAATATATTGTTACTGACAATAAATTAAATTTATTTTCCCCAAGTCAAGTCTGTTTTGCCAGTGAGGGTAATTGGTAAGCAATCTCCCTGTCTTTAAGTCAACATATGACCATTCCTATCCTATTTTCTCCCTCTGCCATGCTGAAGAGAGGGAGAGAAGGAGCGGCTGGGTTGGAATTTGACTGTTAGCCAAGGCTAACCCACCACAAACAGTTAAAATGTTTTTGTTTTCTTGTGTATAAAATTACACGTCAGCTGTGAAATCACTGTACATTAAACAATAAATAACAGTACACAATTAATAACTAAACTTTTTTAATTTTCATCAAATTTACCTATCATTTAACACAATGTTATTTAAATATACATTTTCTGCAGTACTGAAACTTTTCCAAATATATCTTTACTTTTTTAAATAATAATAATAAAGTTAATAATGGAATATTACATCATTTAATTCATTCAACAGTTGCATTAAAAACATGCTTGGCACTTCACAAACATAAGTAGGAACAATTTCTGCCCTCTTAATTTAAGAGCAGTATTTCAGTGAAACTCATTTGAAACAAATTTTAATGAACTAAAAGGTAGGAGCCTAGATTATGCAAGTCACTTTAGGTCTCTACATAGTTGGTAGAGAAAGACAAGCACCTATGAAAGGTAATTCAACCCACTGTAAATGACTTGTGTAAGACACACACCTTTCAGCGGTTTAAGTCAGGTAAGACTAACCCTCCCACCCCCCAAATGAGATTTTTCCAAAGATAAGCACTACATGAACACCAATAGTAATATTTCATAATCAATATTCTGCTAAATTCATATTCTCTTGATATAGATGCTACAAAATACATCTACAGTTAACAAAAGGAGAGGAGACAGACAAAAGTGGTGATACAGATTTGTTATTCAAATAGTCCATCATCATGGATAGATCTCTTAGACATATAGTAATCATGTATGTTCTTCTGTTAGGTGTCAGAGATGTGCTGCATAGGACTGAGTACTGAGGATTATGTTACATCTCTCAGCATGATGCAGATGACATTAAATGTTTTTTGCTTTTTGTAATGAATCAAAGACAAATGAAAGGATTGGAGCTGGAGCCAGGGCTGGTTGCACATATGGAAAGTAGAGACATTAAACATCTTCCTGAGATGAAAAATTCAGGACAAAAGAGCTCCTTGAAGATTTTTCTCTGGGATAACAGAACATCTCCTGTATTCCCCAATTACCCTGGCCAAACCAGGATAACTGGGACATCTCCTGTATTCCCCAGTTATCCTGGACAAACAAACATTGTTTGTAACTTGTCCCCAGTATGTGTACTTTTAAAAATAATCTGAAAAACAAACATGTACAAAATATAGGCTGAAAACTCAGCTGTCCTAATCAAATTTACAAGAACCTGCATAAGTATACATTACAATGCAAATTTAAGGGGGAGGAAGCATGTTTAATTCCATTTTTATGTAAAACTAAACAAGATATTACCTAAGGCATCCTATGTGACAAACATCCTAGCTCTGTGAAGGTAATTCATGCACTTACTCTTCATTTTTCCCTACTTAATTTTCAGTTGTGTTGCCTCAGTTGAATGTCTGCTTCCTTGTGTACCTCTAATACATTCTTCAGGGTAACTGGCTTTCAGGTGGGTGTAGTAGGGCTCTGTTCATCTCATCTTAAAATAGATAGCTAAAATAGGCCAAATTAAATGGAAGGCTAAACTGCCAACTCAGATGGGGATTTCTATACTGTAGGATAGTAGAGTTCAGTGAGGTGAATCCCAACTCTGGAATACTATTTTTGGGGTGTTCTAAAGCTTATAGAAGTATGTAATTACCAGTGTGCATGTGTGTCTGTATGCGCACTGGAGAACTCTTTTATCAATTTCATTGTTGTTCCTCTCTTTCTTAACTACAAAGATAAGATAAATTTAGGTTATCAAACATGAGGAAAAATGGGCACGTATATAGTCGAGGTAAATAAATCCAAAAAAGTAAAATTCCTTTACTTCAAAACAAAATTTTAAGGGGTAAGGTATTCAGGTACTATTTAACTATTTATGAGCCAGAGTCTCTAGAAATTTTGAACTACTTCCATAGTTTATCCTAATTCTGATACAAGGCTTATATGATTATATGAGAAGATTTGGGGTTTTGTTTGATTTTTATATATATATATTGCATCAACTTTCAAAAAAGATAAATTAAGGGATTAAAAACTATATCTAGGAGCCATAGTTGAACATTTTTAGCAGCCCAATGTCCAGGACAGATCAATAAAATACATAAGGAAAAAACCAAATGACTCTATTCATATTTCTCTTACACTAACATATAATGGAAGCCTAGTGAGAAATATGTTTCTGTGTTCAGTTTTAGTAGGTAATCAGCTAAACTAGTGTAAAATCTAACATGTAACAGATAAAGAAGAAACCTAGAGCTTTCCTTTAATGGAAGGGAGAGCTCAGCAGTCTTCCTCTGCTATTGAAAATGCCATGAAGAAAGCAGGACTAATCAGTGAGGTGGCTGCTTTTTTAGACTAGGTTGCTATGCGAGTAAGCTCAATAATATCTTACATGTACTTTTCTGGAAGTCAAAGACGGTGAATGTCTAACTATAAATGTCTTTAAAGTACATAGAGACTGTGGCTGTCAGAAAAATGATTTCCACTATACCTGAGCAGACTATCTGTGGAGATCTTGATTTTGCTTATTTCAATGTTCTACCTCACTAGAAATAAATTGTTATTTTATAAAGAACTGATAATAGCTAAATAATAATTTAATCATATGCATTAAGTGTTCATGAAAAGGCGTGTATCAAGGCAATAAAAACACTAACTTCATGCATGCCAATGCCCTTAGAAGAGCATGTGTACAATGAAGAAAATTTAATTTTAATCGGATAACGGAAAACAAGATAAATCATCATGTACAATTATCACTAACAATATAAGAAGAACAGATATGAATTGGACAGGAAAGCTGCATATCATAAATTCATCAGTTGTGTTGTTTCTGTGTAATTTTGAGTCTACTCATCTGTAGAAGGAAATGTCCCTTCACTATGTTTCCATTGCTATCTTCCTTGCTCTTATCTCTGTTTGACAAGATCCAACCCCTATGTCCATTTTACATGATAAAAGAGCACCAGTCAAGGCTCTTACAGCTGAGCAGACAAATTGAGGGGATGGGTGTGAGGGGAAGAGAGAGGGAGGGGGAAAAGAAAAAAAAAAACACGGAGAGAGACAGTATTTTTATTAAAGATCCTTCTTTTACTGAAGTTTTCAAAACTTTTCCCAGAAACACAGTAATGATGTGCTTTGTGAAGTCTTCTGCAAACTGAAGTCAATATTTTACTACAGACCTGTATGAACACTTTGTTCTACTGCGTATTCCTTCTGTAGACCTTATACATTAGCAATAATGTAGATCAGCTTAGATGGTAAATTTCTGTGACTAAAGACTGTAATAAAACTTTGTTAAAATATTGTTATTTAAAACAATGAAAATTGTCCATATGTATAACTATTGTTAATGTTAAAGAAAAGTATCCTGATAATTTTTTGTCTCCTCCTAGATAAATACAGAAAGTATAAATAACTAATCTGGTATTCTTTGACTTTAGCTGAAAAAATAAGGTATTAAATATAATGCGAGAAGTATATAGTTCTTCCTGCAGAATAATTTTGTGGTTGTGAAATTTTAGTTTATTTGACAAAATGTCTGATTTTCTTGGATGTCTGTTGGTTGCCTTTCGATCATATCCGAAGAGTAATTTAGAAGAATATACAAGTTACTAGAGTGGATGTGAAAAAGTGCAAAAGAGGCATGGATATAGTGAAAGGACAAACCTTAAAGGTAGAAAATCCTCAAAATAATGCAAAAAAAGTAATTCAAACTTGCAATGTATAAAAGGTGTCATTAGAAACTCTAATGAGATGGCTACGTAAACCTGTCCACCGGTTACTTTAGCTCAGTAATATGTGCTACAATATACAACATCTCTGAACAAAATTATCACCATATTTTGTGTGTTCTTAACCATTTATCAGTTAGATAAATAAATTATTAGATTACCTCTAAGAACTGTATTAAAATGTACATAAATTTTGTTCTTCTTTTTAAACAGTATTATATATTTTAAGCATCCCAAAGCAAAGACAGAAATGGGTCACCTGGTTTCTTTGTTCTTCTCATACCCACAATTTCCACCTAACAAGGCAGCACAATAATCTCAAGATTATAGGCCATAGGAAGGAGGAACACTCCTTTTCCTCTTTGTTGAATGTGACTAATGTTGCAAAAACAAAATTCAAGGTCCTCTGGTTTAAGAAGCTGATATTTGGATATTAGCTTAGGTGGTTCTCCAGCTCCTACTGTTTGACCAGCTTTCATTTTATGTAAACAGGTAAATTACAAACCCAATCCTGCCAGCACATAGGTAGAATACAGAATGTTTGAAGTGTGACATCTCCTTTCTCTAGGAAATTAGATAAGTTCTCCTAGTTATTTATTTCTGTCTCCTAATGTATTTTCTTTTCTTGTGTTGAATCTCAGACATTGTTTGTATGCAGTGTATTTAACGACAGGGCACATATTTAATATATTGTTGAGGGACATATGGATTATGTTCAGGCTTACAGTGTCATTTAATTCCTGTTTGTTCCTGGATTCCCAGTAAATATTATAACACCAGTCTATTATGACAAAGGTGGGAAAATGGACACAACTGTTTCTAGTGAGGTACCTGATACTTCTGTGATGTGCTCAATATAATCCAAGAATCAGGCTGCTCAGGGAACACAGGCAGAAAGTTCCGAACAAATCTGCATGGGAGTGATTGTTGGACCACTCAGAGGCTTTATGGATGCAGTTGGAAAGAGCGGATGTGGTTGGAAAGAGATCTCATTGCTATACTCAGAAAGGGTAAAACAAGTGAATTCAAGTGCCCCACAGTTAAGTACCAGTTTGTGTAGGTTATTTTCTTGGATTTCAATATTAAACTCAATTGCATCTGTTCCATCTAATTTTCATTTACTTTCATGAGTTTATTGCTGAAATTAACTAGCATTTCTTATCTTAAAATAATAAAAATCAAAGCACCCCATACCTCAATGCACTCCCCCTCCCTCCCCCCAGCTTTTAGTCCAGTTTAGACTGTGGACCAGAAAGTATGATTTTGCCACTACTTGGAAAAGTATACAGGCTTTGTCTTGACCTGACAGTGCAGGGTCTCAGGACTTGTCTGGGTTTGTCTTGGCCTGAGCTGGGTTTAGCCTGTTTTAGCCATTATAGCAATTGTCTAGTGGTCAGGTGACTATTACCAGGTGACTAGTTTAAACTTAACTGTGTGAACATATAAATCAAATAAACATATGAAGTCGATAAGTAAAATGTATTAATCCTTTATATTAATTGGCTGCAGAATATATAGTGTAACTTTAATGTTATGGGTGAAGATACTTAGACTTTAGTGGGAAATCAATTAAAAAAAAAAAAGTGGATTATGTTAGAAAAACGCATAAAAATAACCCCAAGTAGGCATAAACTCGATTAAGGAAAAAGTGAACTCCAACTTCAAAATCATATTCCTCTGGTGAAGAACTCAGAATGATGATGATATACTGAACTTCCCCAACACTCTCATTCTTGAGGAAGGCTATACCTATTGACCTCAGAACTGGGACCAGCATTTGAATTATAAGCATAACTCCAAAAAAACTAAATAGATACTAGAAAATGCCTGTATAAAAATTCAGATTGTATTATTTATGAGGCTTTTCTGTAATAATAACATAGTTTGTACTATTAGTGTTAGTAATGCTGTAACCAGAATAAAAATATTAATTATGTACTTTTATTATACTACTAAAACTTTAACTAACAACAAATTCTTAGTTCTGCATAGGTGTGTTTCCTTCTTCCTATAACAAGATTTTTACTGTAACAATTTATGTGAATAATTTGCTGAACATTTCAACATTATTGGGTCATCAGCTTTTATAACATAGATAAAGTATTTTAGATCTTAATTTAAACAAACTAGAAATCTTCCCCATGGCTTTCCACAAATAAGGAAGTGCCCTTTGATAAACAAACACTCATTAAGAAGCAAAAAATTAAACTTGTGCTTTTTCCTTACAAGGTTCATGTTACATAATTCGTGTTTTAGCACTGAGGAATACCAGAGTTAAAGACCTGTAGTAAATATCATCTAAAGATTCATATGAATGCTTGCATAATATTTTACTAGTTCTCAGAATTACTCATCGGTCCACGTTATTAAGACAGTTTGATAGAAAATAAGTTTTACAGAAGTAATCTTTTAATTCACACTGTGGGATTAAAATGACAAACTGAACAGTAGCTCTTTCATCTTGAAAGACTTCTTATGGTGGAGCATCCTATACAATCATTAAAATGCCTAGAGGTCAGCTAAACCAAATCCCAAAGGCATAGGACTAGCTTAAGTAATTCATGGTTCAAATGACTCAGAAAATATATCTGTTCAGATGGCTGTAGTCTTATCAGCCATATATTATGATCTGAAACAACCCTGGTTAATTACTAGCCAGAAAGAGGATACTTCAACCTGTGCTTAAACAGGTAGGCAACAGCAACTTTAAAAAAAAAAAGTCAAAAAAAACCCCAGACAGTTACTTTTCATTGCACCTGAAAAAATACAATCCAACCAATGATTATTTTACTTTCGGGGATTTATATAACTGGATCTTCTGTAGAATTAAATTTATCTTGGGGTTTGTATATTTGAGCTAGAAGTTAATATTATTCTAATCTTTCTGCTTCTGTAGAAAGCCTGGTGAATAAGATTCTGTATACGTTCATATTTACAAATAAATCTTGAATCAGCTGGAATTGGCTGGATGATGGAAAACCATATTAATGAAGAAATAATTTGCTGTATGTTAAAAAAAAAGGTAAATTGTTTATTTAACTAGCTATGCAGCTGCTTAAAAAGAGAATCACATAATAATAATTGACTGAGAAAATTCATTGCTCATGCTAAAATATTCCATCAGTTCTTTCAGAAAGGGGAGTAATAAATAGAAACATTTGTAATTTGGAGACTCTTGTGTATGGAGATCTCTAGAAACCCCAGGTAACATAGTTACCAGGTTATGGCATCTTGGTCTCCCAATCATCCTGACATCCTGACCCTACCTAAATGTACTTTAGCACTCTCTTCATGTGTATATCAGGCAATGTATGGAGATGGTGCGTGTGTGGATCTTGTCAGAAAGTGCAGCTGGGATGTTGCTAGTGGGAGTCTGAAGACTACGACTTTGCATATGTCCTCGAGTGTACTTGACCCAAAGTGTAAATCGTTGTTGAGTAATTTTATAAAGTATATTGTTATAAGTAGCAGATGGCAATAACAAGCAGTTATCAATGCTTTTTATCACTATATATGTTTATACATATACACATACATATATGCCTTTTAATAGACCATTATTTTTCAACAACAAACTATTCAATGACCTAAAACAAGGATGCATGTCTGACTAATGCTAATACAACATTAGTTACACTATCAGGAAAAAAACAATATGAAGGCTGTTAAGGAAAAGTGGGAGATGGCTAATAGTACCCTCCAAAAATGCAAGCCCAATGTGATAGCAGAAGCCCTGAAAGTGCATGCACAGAATGTTAATAGGCCCCAAGGGGTATAAGAACTAATCACCAATGGTCAGTTACTTGTCACTAGTAAATGAAACCTTGCAAACTGAGTAATAACAGTTTTAGAGATGAGCTTTGTAAGCTTAGTTACCTTTTCTTCATAGCTTATCCCTAAACTGCTTTTATTTGCTTTATAAGGTTGCATTTGCTAGTGACAAGTAATTGACCATTTGTGATTAGTATATATAAATAAATACAAAAAAGACCCTAAGCAGAATCAGCTCAAGAAGACAGAATTTAGCATCATCATCAGACTCTTCAAGGATAAGTAGAAGAAACTCCCACAACCAAGACTATATTCCTCCCTGCAAAGGACTCCAGACACTCACCATTGTTCTCTTTCCCCATTCTTTAGGGACCAGAGTGACAGGGTAAGGGTGAGCATGTTACAAAAGAGGAAGATACTAGGAAGTGTATGGATAACAATTTCAACTGTTATTATCATTGATACTTTCTCTGTAGCATTTTTTCTGTAGCCATTTTTCTTAATTCCCTTCATTTTCTATAATGATTGGACCTGTGATAATAATAATTATTTGATTAGATTGTTATGATATCAGTTAGACTATAATAGATTTTTGGTTTCACATATAAGAAGTGTTTCTGTAACCCACATATGTTGCATGGGATGATCTGGTCCACCCCCCTGAGTACTGATTATTAAATCTGACTGCAACAGGAAACAAACCAAGAGAAAAAATAATTTAGAAAAATTTTAATTTGCTACAGAATAAGCAATGTATTACTTTAATGGAGACAGTTTAATGGATTGTATGTAACAGAAGGGAGGCAATGAAAAGAGGCCAGTACACAAAAATCATTACATCAAATAGGTGTGATGAATGTTTTTTTCCCAGCTCCTGAAAATACATATTTTTGTGTTAATTGCCAAACTCTGTCTTTTTTAATCTTCTAAACCAAGCAATTAGCTCACAAAAGTCAAACTTTTGCCTACTTTCAATAGATGTATTCTGTTTTCAGAAGTTTCTACTTTTTTGTAATTCTCTGTACTGTTCCTTTGCACCTCTGAAAATGGACATAGTGAGCCTGGGAAAAGGAAAAAAGGATGACTCCAATATAAAAATGAAGGAGAAATGGATACATGAATGGAGTGATGAGACAGAAAGCAGGACCCCGGGGGTATTGTAGAACTTTGTGAGGAAGACTGCAGATTTCTGAGCACCTGAAGTTAAGGGTTGAGGAGCTGAATTAGAAGTAAAATATTTAATAGAGAATTAATGGAGAACTGAGTTTATAGGAAAGAAAAACTGTTACCAGAAATAATGAAGAGCTGAAAAGGGAGAAGATTTGTATCTAAATAAGAAAGTCAACATAGGTTTGTGATTAAGGTGAAGCACTGATGTTAAACCTCTCCTTAGAAGACAAAATGTGAAGTCAAGGTCTTACCTCATGCCTTATTGTCAGGGAGAAAACTGTCTTTAATTAGAAATCTCTCAGGGGAAAATAAATGACCAAACAAACAAACAGGTGGGGAATCTGCTGTAAGGAGTCAGCACTTTGCCATCTCTCTCGTTTCCTAGTTGGTTCACAATTACCTGTGTTTGGCAATTTCTGGTTCACTGCAGAAGATACTTAGTTGACAGAGGTTTGAGAGATGCTTGAGTGTGCTTTACCCAAGGACAAGGAGATGGAACTATTTTTTGCAGATCGTTGAATTATGTTATTTTTCAATGTTTCTAAGAGTTTAACTGTTATTAATTAACTCTTCTGTTGCAACTATGTATGTCTCAAAATAATATTATGAGGTGGTTGATGTATTTATTCTTTGTGAAAAGATGAGAAAATGTTTTTATCTAAGTAAAACAGATTATTTTTTTATTTTCATCAGTAATACACTCTAAGTTAAATCTGTAGAAGAAATCAAACACTTTTTTTGCTTTACAACATGTAATATTTTGGAAAAAAGAACATGGGAGACAATAGTCTTTCATTAATCAAGTTTTGAAGATATTGATTGTTGAGGAATAATTATTTATATCACAATATCAGTTTTTTAAAGTTTTTTAAAATACAACCATTTCAATTTCAAATGTTGTGGCCATTATTTTATATTTCATGGTCAAATTCCTGTGCGACAAAGATGCAGTAGACATGGAAACATATTTGTAAACCTGACCATTCCCCTTTTAAGATGACAGTTATCATTTCAGTCAGCTATTATTTGGGGGGGGGACGGGACGACTGTGATCTAAAAGCAGAAGGGCCTCAGGTTCTGTACCTTCCCAGTTCATGCATGTCTGCTGTGTGATGTAGCCGCATGCTAAACTATCCTCAGGGATCTCTTAGTACATTACAAGATGTGAATAACTTTGCTTGCTGTTACTAAACGAAACCATTTCTGAGAATTATTATTGTTGTGCTTTACCAATATGGTGTTTCTGCTATTTTTTCAACATTTGCTCATCATCTTTTCCTTCAGGATAAGGAGCATGTTAATGTCTTCTTTTTTTTTCCTTTTTCTTTTTTTAAGGTGAAAAAGAATGCATATGTTATTTCTGTGTAACCACCAGCACTCCCCAAAAGACCATTTGTCTTCTATTATTAAGTGGAAGAAAAAATATACATAATTTCTTATTGGTACCTAATGCATTAATATAATTCTGGTTTCTTTAAAGTTGCCTATTATAATTTTATCATAATCACAAGATTCTTGCTCAGAATTTTTCATATGAACTTTAAATTTTTTTTTAGTGTATGTAATCTTTCCCTTATCAAATACTTCGGACACAGTACATGCTGTAAAATACATTCAAACTGCAATACTTCATATGAATCATTTTGGGATTAATTTTCTCATCCTTTTCATTAATGTAATACATGTCATGTCATATTTCTTGGGGTTGATTCTGCTTTTTGATTATAGGTGTTCCACTGCAGAATCAGTTGAAGTTTGTAATGTTGCATAATGGTATTTACCCATCAGCAGGAAAATAATTCAAGTTATCTTTGTTTAGTATTTATGTTTTGAATTTTCTCCCTTTTTGTGTATATGAAAGTGTGTATCTCTTTCTATCTGTTAAAGAGGATTTCATCATTTATTTTCAGGGAGAGATTTTTGAAAGCACCTTACAAAATGTGCAGGCCTGCCTGATAACCCACAAGAACTCCACTATTATATACAAAATGCTGGAGGTCAGATATGCAATTTCACATGCTTTCTGTGTGACAACACTTTGGTTGCTTGGTGGCAGCTGGTTATCGAGAGTCCAGTATTGTCCCTATTGAAATCATGGATAAAACTAGATTGACCCTTTCATGTGAATTAGCCTTTCTAATGACCAGATCTGAACAAACACATATATGTATATTTTTAATTATATATACACAAATACATGTATATATCTGGGGAGATGCTAACAGCACCTCTTCTTGCTGAACTCCAGAAGGGATGGGAGAGTTGGCTGCTGTGCAAAGTGCATTGTCTTGTCTTAGTTTTTACGTATCCATTAATTAGATTCATTTTACAGATATGTTCCCAGATATCTATAAATGGATATTTTAATTCTTTCACTAGGTTTGCAACTCTAACTTTCAAAACTGCTTCATCATCCTGAATAATCTTTCAGTATTAAATTCAATTTCTCTGAATAATTATTTTAATTATTTTAAGAGAATGACTCTACAAGAAAAGAAACATGCTGTTTCTCACTAACTCTTAGCAACAGACAAACTTTTATATTGGTTGTAGTCACAATATAATTTCCTTCTTCCCCATTCTTTCTTTTGGTTATATCTGTACCAAGTCTTTGCAGTGCTGTCTGGTGCCTTTTTCAAATCTTTCTGTGGACATTTGATCATTCCTTTTCTATAGATTTCTTTTTCTTTTTTATTTCCTTTTTCCCCCTTCTTTACTAACAAGATATTCACATTATGATGCTCAATTTAAATTAGAAATCTCTGTGCTTCCATGGATTTGAATCTCACCAGCATTTGTTGGAAATGTTCTCTCATTAATGTTTTACTACTTATATGCTTCTTTCTTTTCTACAGAAAGAGAATAGCTGCTGAATTGTCCCTTAATTTTTTTTTTCAGCTATTGAGCTCCTTTAAAAGCCTTCAGTTGCTTAAGGCAATATCAAAGAAGATTGTGTGTATGCTCAGAATCTTCCTTCACATAACAGAAGACAATCAAAACATAAAGGTACTGACAACATATCAAAGCAATACTGCAACTTGGCCTACTGGGAAAAAGTATCCTTTGGAATATTATTAAGGATGCTTATGAAAACAAGGAGTGACGTAATGAGATGATTTTTTTGTGCGTGAATAAATATTATTTCTAACATATATCATGAATAGAACAAGTATAAAAGTAAAATATTAACATAAACAATGTCAAGGTCATTCTAACCTAAGGCAAGCATTGCTGGAATCAACTCTTTAAAGAAAAAGGAAAAAAAAATTAGCCTAGAATCAGCTATGTCTGTAAATTAGTTTATCTCTTCACTAAAAAGTATGTAAAAATTGTATAAATAAACAAATACCAACAAAATCTGCCAGTAGCTTTGAAAATTTTCTGCTGGTTCCTGTTATACAAAATGATGTCAAAGATTCTGAAAATAATTTGATTGTGCATATATTTTTAGTAAGAAAATTATGTTCATTAATCTTCCAGAGATAGTTAGTAATCAGTGCAGATCTTTATTTTTCTTATGATAACAGAGCAGTGGCTTTATTATTTTATTGCTTGTGTATTAGATATTTTTAGAAACTTTCTTGCTGCTGCAGTTAATAAAATGAGTGTCATGAAAAAAATGGGGAAGATGTTTTTGTACATTCCTTTTTTTATTGCCTATTCCATTCGATTTTCTTAGTGAAGATGTTATGAAAAACTAGGTAAGGAAGGAGAAAAAAAGAAGGAAACTAACTGTTAGACAAAACAACCCTGAAATTAGATGTTATTCATTCTGATGCAATTCAGTGGCTAAAAAAGAGGCAAGCATAGTGAGAAAGAAACCTGGTTAAAATTGCCAGAATACTGATTTTTTTTTTTTTTTAAGTTTCTGGGAAAATTTGAGGGGAAAAAAATTAAGTGGCAATTTTTTATTAAACTCCTACACAAACTTCAAATGGAAAACAGTAAAGCTTTAACAGTTACGATCTCTTTAACCACCTAATCACAGTCACATTTCCCCTAATTCTACTACATTTAACTGCTGGTTTGAGGTAAATTTATGTTCTCTGATAATGTGTCATGCATAGCATCCTTTTTACTGAGCTCAGCCATGTTTATGAAGAATAGGGCAAGAATATCAATAAGAATAAAATCCTATGATAAATGATAATTTTTAAAAATAGCCAATAGTAATATAAAGACTTCTGTGAACAAATTAACAAAATCAAAAACAGTAATGGAGACAGAGAAGAAAATGAGCTGGTTGAGATCAGATGGGTAATAAGAGGCAGAGTGACATCATGCTATAGAAACACTTATTAACAATTCAGCATTGTCCAAGCTGATAGATTTCAAAGTTAACATAAAACCATAAACAGAAAAAATCTTTTGTATGAGATGTCTTGAAGTATTATAAGCTTTGCCCTAACTATATCAGCTACTACTTGTTTTTAATAAAAGTTGAAAAGGGCTGTTTTGTTCACACTGTCACCAGAACTAACATTAGCTGTGGAAAAGGTTGAAAGGCAAATAATAGCTACAGGGTCTCATTTTTTTGAAATGGGTAACAAAATAAGATTTGCTCTACTTTTTCCTTATTATTCCAGCAACAGACAATGATCTGTGCTTACTGTCAGGCAGAGATTTATTTTTGAAGGCAGAGGGATGAATGACGCAGAACTTCTTGGTTATGACAGGCTTGTAAACAATACTGGGTTTTGTAAGCTTTCTTTTACTTTTTTTTTTTTCTTTTCCCCCAGTGGTAAGTGCGTGAATGGCTGACTCTGAGCTCAGATATATATGTTATAAGGACAGAATTGAGCTAATCCAGAAAGGATGTTATCTTAAGATTGGACTTTTATAAACAAAACCTGTTTTAATCTCATAGGATAAGACCTTCAAAAGCAAAATATATCCAAGCCTTGTACTGTACCTGCCTACTGCAGGATTTTTTCCTCATTTCCTAGATAGCATCTGATACCAAACATCTTTAGAAAGACAGTACTTTAGTTTAAATGGGCAAATCCCTGACCTAGTACAATGATTTAAATACCTAGCACTACTTCACCATTTCTGGTTTTGTTCTTTTCTTGTTGGTAGCAGTAGTTACTAATAAGTGTTTATTAGCCTTAATTATTCTCCTAAAGAAAGATTGTCTTGTTCTTTAAGCAAACTCTGAAGGATTCCATAGCATCAAATTCAAGTGCAGCCTTCACTGTTTTGTTTGCCATAGCAAAATAGAAGTGGCTTTGAATCTTAGCATTCATAGCAAAAAGAAATCTGCGATCATCTGGTTTGATAACTGTTCTTTGCAGCTGAGTCTATTCTACAGCAATATCAGTGGTAAGGTTTGTGGTAGATTACTCATCTCAAAACTGCTTGCTATTAATATGACTACTTTTATCCTCTGTCCTATGGGTTCTGATTTTAACAGAAATATTCTGTCTTCATAATACAATTTGCCAGTATTTTGTTGTTGGTTTTGGTTTTTTTTTTTGTGAAGCTAATTAGCTGAATTTCAACTGCTGGAGAAACAACTCATTGTGTACAGTGTCATACTAGTTGTTTAAAAACTGTTTATTTGTTCTGCTGTATTAGGACCTGGAAAAAAAGATGATTCTACAAAATGCAAACTCGTTACATGCTCATTGCACATTTATTAATCGGACTGTACCCTATACTCAAAGTCAGAACTTTATGTTCTGAAATAGTTTTCTTCCTTGTCATCCTCCCTGTTTATCCACTTCTTTCCTTCTTCAGGTAAACAAATTGAAAATTACCTACCACATAGTAAAGTTTCCTTTCTGTGTGTAGTCAGGACTAAAACTAATATATTACATTTAGAAATGTCAGCAAAGACTTTGTAGTCATGACGAATAACTGCAAAACATATTAATCCCAAAAGCTACCCTGCCCTCACAGTGAAAAGCAACAGGAAAGGTGCCATAACGAGCTATCTTGGGATTCCACTATTGCCAAGAACCCAGCTAGTGTAATTCCATCAGGCTATCCTTGGACATACAAATGACTGGTTTGGAGACATAGCAAATCTTATGAGATGCAACCAGCAGTGTACTCCAGTGGATAGGAACTCCAAGGGCAACTAGCCTGCATACTTCATTCAGGGTCAGGTGGGAACTCTGGAATTCTGTCTAAAATAACGTGTTATTTGGTTATCTTGAAACTGCTGGTCTGATTACTTGCTAGCCTGGTATTGGGAGCAGAAAAAGTTCTCCAGCTTTGCAAAAATGAAGTATTGAGAATATGAGGAAAAAAAAATTAACATTACCATGCATCTAGAGCTGCATCTTTACAACATTCTCTTTGTTGTAAACTTCTAAGACCCCAGTTGTCCTGCCTACTACTTTCCCCCTTCCATTCACATTTTCTGGTGTACCCATGCCATCCTTTCTCTTGGTAACCCTAGAAAACTCATTTGCATGCAAATACATTTGCAATGTTTTAATTTTAATAGATAACATTTTCAAAATTGCTTAAATCCTGTGGATTTTCAATGAACTTCTTGAGCGAGATTTTATAAACTATGCTGGGTACGGATACAAAGACTACCTATCATGAAGCTCAGCACTACAGGAACTAGCTCCAAGACCAATCATGCTGTGGAGGTAGGTGCCCAAAGGCCTTCTCACTGGAAGAGAGTTAGGTGTCTAAGCTAGGGAACAAACAGCTAGAAGGCAAGTATATCATCATATCACTATTTCCTCTAAGAAATCTTATATGCTCACTGAAACTTCAGAGCCAGACACAACTTTCTCTGCATTACCTTATAGATTACATTTGTGAGTCATGAGAGGGGAAAGAAAGCATTGTGGTCTCTATATGCTATACCTGGTCTGTAGAACACTCTCTCAGGACATGGAAGGCCTGGGTTATTTTGCTTTCCGTATATTAGGATCCCTGAATTTGCAAATCTGTTACAAATCCTCTCAGTTGGATATTTTATTATGGGATTTATAAAATCAGTTTGATGCTCTAGTTAGTAGATTACTTGACTAAGTGATTGCATCTCACTTGATACATTGTTGCAATTTTAAATTAACATGCTATTGTTTACTCCATAGTTAGTAAAAAATCACCAGCTTAATCTACCTGATGTCATATGTTAAAGTTTTTCATTGGCCCATTAGGAACAATGCAAGCATCTGTCAAGTACATAAGTAAGAAATTCAGTTTTGTGCATATTTGTGTTAGAACTAAAGCCAACTACAGTTTTATGAATCAAACAAATGTAGTTAAATCTGAGAAAATAATAAATACCTTTCTATGACTCTGAAGCTAAGAACTTCCTCAATTTTAAAGCCTTTTCCCCCACTGCTCAGTGCAGTGAGCAGAGCTGCAGCTGGTAATAGGGCCCCCCAGTGCCTTTGTCAAGAGGAGAGCTCGGCCTGATGGGCTAATCCAGATGAACTCCTCACAATGCTAGCTGGGGCCAGCCAGAGGCAAGGCCAGAAACAGGGATGGGCACAGGTACCACCACATCATCACTCGGGCCAGGCTGGGGTTCTACTGAGCAGAAATTGGGTCCTGGCCTTGGGCAGGGAGGGTGTTCCAGGTGAGGTTCATCAGGGAGAGTAAGGTTGAGTGGTGTCTTGGTGCCCTGATAATTGAGAGGACTCTTCCCTTTGGATCCTAATTTAAACATCTAAGTTAGATCTACCCACAATCTTGCTCCTGCTGCCTTTCCATCTACCTTAACTATTCTCATCTATATTATATTGATATGCAGTAAACCATAATAAATACCGCATATAATTGGCATTCCACATGTTATCAGATATTTCTTCTCCACATAAATGGCACTATTTGCAAAGTTATCTAAAAGCAACCTAGCATTATTTCGTATCTGCTTTGACCAACAACTGTTAACTGTTTTCCTGCTCTCATAATAGGTTCCGTTGAGCATCATTAGGGTTTTATTTTGTCATTTAACGTCAAAGGCAGAAGTGCATGTACATTCATGCACTTCTCAATGTTTTTTAATGGTCCACTGCTAGGATTTAAGGAAAAATACTGCTGTTTTGTAGTTTAGGGCTTTTTCTTCTTCTTCTTTTTGGGGGGCCTTATATATCTGTAATAAGGCTTCATTCAGCCTTATTATTATCCCTAGTAGATACAGAATCTTGGTTCAGGGCTTCATCACATAAAGTATTTACTATTGTAATCCTTTGTCAACAAGATTTTTTTAGCAACCCTTGTAAGACTTCAAGCTGTATAGAAATGCTGCTGTTTGAAATTAGACTAGCACAAGATTAAATCAAAGATTAAATCTCAGTAGTGTGATTTTGTCTGATATCCTTGAATACATATAAAGTTTTGTGCTAGTGTAAAACCTTTTCTGCAAAAATGTAAAACTCTGTGTAAGCCTGTGCTGGTTTTGGCTGGGATAGAGTTAATTTGCTTCACAGAAGCTAGTATGAGGCTATGTTTGGGATTTGTGCTGACAACAGTGTTGATAATGAAGGGTTGCTCAGCAGGGATTGCTGAGCAGTGCTTACACAGTCAAGGCCTTTTCTGCTCCTCCTGCCAGTGAGTAGGCTGGGGGTGCACAAGAAGCTGGGAGGGGACACAGCTAGGACAGCTGACCCCAACTGACCAAGGAGATATTCCATGCCATTTGACACCATGTTCAGCAATAAGCTAGGGGGAAGGTTGGCCAGGGGGCCGCTGCTCAGGAACTGACTGGGCATCGGTCGGTTGGTGGTGAGCAATTGTTTTCATTTGCATCAATTGTCTTTCTTGGGTTTTGTTTCTCTCTGTCATTTTCCTTGTCATTATTATTATTATTATTATTATTATTTTATTTCAATGATTAAACTGTTCTTATCTCAACCCTTGAGTTTTCTCACTTTTACCCTTCCAATTCTTCTCTCCCCAACCTGCTGGTGGGGGAGTGAGCGAGTGGCTGTGTGGTGCTTAGTTGCCGACTGGGGTTAAACCACGACAGTCCTTTTTGGTGCCTGAACAGGGACTTGAAGGGTTTAAGATAATAACAGATTGACCAGAGTGTATTAAAAGGGATTTATATTTGTTAATAGTTGCAGGTCGCGATATTGATTCATCTGTTCTGGATATTAGATTATCTGATCTGTGCCATGCTCTTTTTTTTGCTGTACATGTTAAAGATTGCTGTTGGTTTTTGCAGTTTGCTGTGCTCTGTAGTGATTAGTGATGTTTTGCCTGGGACATCTGTTATTAAAACACTGTCCTTGAGCTTAATCTGGTATTTGAGTTTTGTACTGAAGCCATTACTGTACTTCGGGTACCACCTCGTGGAGACAATTAGCAATTATACTTCTTCCTCTGAGAGATTTTTTTATGGAGGAAATACAGAATGGCAGCTTCGCTACCTTCTTCTGTGATGTTTCCTCCTTCATTACAATAACTTCTCAGTACCTTGAACATCCTTGGGTAGTTAGAATACTTCTATTGGCATTTCTTAGGAATATTGCTTTGGTTTTGTCTAAGGTTAACAAGCAATTTAGGAATATCACCCAGGCTCCGCAAGAGTATGGTCATGGGTGGCACGGCATGTGGGAGAATATGGGCAGATATCTAGAGAAATTCTCACCTCCAGTGGTCTGGAACTTCAGTCCTGAACAGCCACAGGATCCTGATGAAGTGACAGAATGTTTGAAAAAAAAAAATGCCATGGCTATTCCAAAGAGGCACAACTTATCGCACTGTGCTGGGCCCTGGCCAGCTTCTACCAAGCACTGCTCAATATTATGCAGCACCAGCAGGGAGAAGAGAGGGAAAACAAACCAACTGACACTATGGCTAAACCAGACATTATATCAGTCTCCCATATAACTAAAAAGAAACAATGGAAGCCGAAGTCAGCTCGTTTAGTAAGGGATGAAGAAGCTTCTCCTAAGAGGGAGCAGGAGAAAGAATCAGAAGAGGCAGCCTATTCTGCAGCAGAGCAATCACAAGGACAGGAGGAGGAAGAGACTGAAATCATAAATGAGACAGAAACCACCCAATCTCTATCCCTAAGTGAGCTGTGAGATATGCGAAAAAATTTTAGCCGTTAACCAGGTGAGCTAATTCTTGGCTGGTTACTCCACTGCTGGGATATTGGGGCAGTAGTCAGGAATTAGAGAGTAAGGAAGCCTGGCAGCTAGGATCCCTTGCTAAGGATAAGGCCATTGACAAAGGAATTGGAAAAAAGGCAGGAGTCCTCAGTCTTTGACAGCAATTTCTGTCAAGTGTGTAGGACAGGTATCCCCTCAAGGAAGAACTTGCAAATTCCCAAAGCAAATGGACCAACGTTGAGGGAGGTATCCAGTATCTGAGGAAATTAGCTGTGTTGGAGGTCATCTATAACAACCTGGATAATGACCAGGCATCCAAAGATGAAATCTGGTACACCAACTATAGATGAACTGGCCAGACAACTCTGAGAATACAAAGATAATCTCACTTCCTCCATGTGGGCCTGTGTCTCAGCTGTAGACAGATGGACCCAAAAAATGTCAGAGCAAGCCAAGAAGGGTAGGTCTTCGTCATGCACTCCAACCAAGGCCTCAACTATTAAGAGTCAGCTTTTCTCTGTTCAGTTGAAAGGGTACCGGTGGCGCATACCACGTGCAACCCTGTGGTTCTTCCTGCATGACCAGGAGGAGGACATGAGGAAGTGGGATTGTGAACCTACCTGGAGACTAGAAGCTCAGGTACAGGAACTGCAAGGAAAAACAACAGCCAAAAAGCATCCGTCCAGGAAAATTACTGCTCCAGTGTCTGTTAGGCAGAGTAGAAGGGCTGATCGTACTTTGACCCTGATGAAAGGACTTCTGTTTTGCAGTTACAAAAATCAACTAATGAAGACTCCGACCAGGACTAGAGGGGCCCTGCCTTCGGCCAGGCAGAGGAAAGGGACAACCGGGTTTACTGGACTGTGTTGATTCGATGGCTGGGCACATCAGCCCCACGGGACCATAAAGCTCTAGTGGACACCAGTGCAGAGTATACTCTAATACCACCAGATTACAAAGGGGCAGAATCCATCCATATTTCTGGAGTGATGGGAGGATCCCAAGAACTGTCTGTGTTGGAGGCTGAGGTAAGCCTAACTGGGAATGAGTGGCAAAAGCATCCTATTGTGACTAGTCTGGAGGCTCCATGTATCCTTGGCATAGACTAACTTAGGAGAGGGTACTTCAAAGACCCAAAAGGGTACTGGTGGGCTTTTGGTATAGCCTTATAGGAAGAAGATTAAACAGCTGTCTAGCTTGCCTGGCCTCTCAGAGGATCCATCTGCGGTGGGGTTGTTGCAGGTTAAAGAACAACAGGTGCCAATTGCTCCCATGACAGTGCACCGGCAACAGTATCACACCACTTGAGACTCCCTGGTTCCCATCCATAAGTTGATCCATGACTGGAGAGTCAAAAAGTGATCAGTAAGACTCATTTGCCCTTTAATACTCCCATATGGGCAGTAGAAAAATCTAACAGACAGTGGAGGCTAACAGTGGACTATTGAGGCCTGAACGAAGTCACACTGCCGCTGAGTGCTGCCATACCAAACATGCTAGAACTCCAATATGAACTGGAGTCAAAGGCAGCCAAATGGAATGCAAAATTTGATATTGCCAATGCGTTTCTCTCGATCCCTCTAGCAGCAGAGTGCGGGCCACAGTTTGTTTTCACATGGAGGGGTATCCAGTACACCTGGAATCGACTATCCCAGAGATAGGAACACAGCCCTACCATTTGTCACGGATTGATGCAGACTGCACTGGAACAAGGTGAAGCTCCTGACCACCTGCAGTACATTGATAGCATCATTGTGTCGCAGACGACACCAAGTTGTGCGGAAGTGTTGATCTGCTTGAGGGAAGGAAGGCTCTACAGAGGGATTTGGACAGGCTGGATCAATGGGCTGAGGTCAATTGTATGAGGTTGAACAAGGCTAAGTGCAAGGTCCTGCACTTGGGCCACAACAACCCCATGCAACGCTACAGGCTTGGGGAAGAGTGGCTGGAAAACAGCCCAGCAGAGAAGGACCTGGGGGTGTTGGTTGACAGCCACCTGAATATGAGCCAGCAGTGTGCCCAGGTGGCCAAGAAGGCCAATAGCATCCTGGCTTGTATCAGAAATAGTGTGGCCAGCAGGAGTAGGGAAGTGATCGTGCCCCTGTACTTGGCACTGGTGAGGCCTCATCTTGAATACTGTGTTCAGTTTTGGGGGCCTCAGTACAAGACAGACATTGAGGTGCTGGAGCGTGTCCAAAGAAGGGCAACGAAGCTGGTAAAGGGTCTGGAGCAGAAGTCTTATGAGGAGTGGCTGAGGGAACTGGGGTTGTTTAGCCTGGAGAAAAGGAGGCTGAGGGGAGACCTTATTGCTCTCTCTAACTACCTGAAAGGAGGTTGTAGAGAGGTGGGTGTCGGTCTCTTCTCCCAGGTAACAAGTGATAGGACAAGAAGAAATGGCCTCAAGTTGCGCTGGGGGAGGTTTAGACTGGATATTAGGAAATTTTACTTCACTGAAAGGGTTATCAAGCATTGGAAGAGGCTGCCCAGGGAAGTGGTTCAGTCACCGTCCCTGGAGGTATTTAAAAGATGTGTAGATGTGGTGCTTAGGGACATGGTGTAGTGGTGGACTTGGCAGTGTTAGGTTTACGATTGGACTTGATGATCTTAAAGGTCTTTTCGAACCTATACAATTCTGTGGTTCTGTGATTCTGTGAACATAGCAGAGGAAGTGTTTAAGAAGGGGAGAAGAATAATCCAGATTCTTTTGAAAGCTGGTTTTGCTATAAAACAAAGTAAGGTCAAGGAACCTGCACAGAAAATCCAGTTTTTAGGAATAAAATGGCAAGATAGGTGTTATCAGATCCCAATGGATGTGATCAATAAAATAACGGTCATGTCTCCACCAACTAACAAAAAAGAAACACAAGCTTTCTTAGGTGTCGTGGGTTTTTGGAGAACACGTATTCCAGGTTATACTCTGATCGCAAGCCCTCTCTGTTGAGTGACCCAGAAGAAGAATGACTTTGAATGGGGCCCTGAGCAGTAGCAAACCTTTGAACAAGTTAAGCAGGAGATAGTTGGTGCAGTAGTACTTGAGCCAGTCTGGACAGGACAAGATGTGAGAAATGTGCTTTATACCTCAGCCAGGGATAACGGCCCCACCTGGAGCCTCTGACAGAAAGCGCCTGGAGAGACTGAAGATAGACCTTTAGGGTTTTGGAGCCGGGGATATAGCCCGTTACATCTGAAGCCTGTTACACTCCAACTGAAAAAGAAATATTAGCAGCATATGAAGGAATTCGAGCCACTTCAGAAGTAGTTGGTACTGAAGCACAGCTCCTTTTGACACCTCAATTTCCTGTGCTTGGCTAGATGTTCAAAGGGAGGGTCCCCTCTACGCATCATGCAACTGATGCTACATGGAGTAAGTGGGTCGCACTGATAATGCAATAGGCTCGAATGGGAAACCCTGACCGCTTGGGAATCCTGAAAGTGATCATGGACTGGCCAGAGGGCTGAAACTTTGGAGTCTTGCCAGAGGAGGTGACTCATGCTGAAGGGGCCCCTCTGTATAATAAATTACCAGAAAATAAAAAGCAATATGCCCTGTTTACAAATGGATCCTGTCTTATTGTGGGAAAGTATCAGAGGCGGAAAGCTGCTGTGTGGAGTCCTACATGACAAGTCGCAGAAACTGCTGAAGGAGAAGGGGAATCGAGCCAATTTGCAGAGGTGAAAGCCATGCGGCTGGCTTTAGGCATTGCTGAATGAGAAAAATGGCCAGTGCTCTATCTCTATATTGACTCACGGATGGTGGCAAATACTCTGTGGGGGTGGCTACAGCAATGGAAGCAGACCAACTGGCATCGCAGAGATAAACCCATCTGGGCTGCTGAATTATGCCAAGATATTGCTGCTCGGATAGAGAACTTTGTTGTAAAAGTACGTTACATAGATGCTCACACACCAAAAGTTGTGCCACTGAAGAACACCAAAACAATGAGCAGGTGGACTAGGCTGCTCGCCATTGAAGTGGCTCAGGTGGATCTGGACTGGCAACATAAGGGTGAGCTATTTATAGTTTGGTGGGCCCATGACACATCAGGACATTTAGTAAGGGATGCAACATACAAATGGGCTCATGATCAAGGGGTGGACTTGACTATCGATGCCATTGCACAGGTTATCCATGAATATCAAACATGTGCCATAATCAAACAAGCTAAGCAGCTAAAGCCTTTTCCAGTATGGAAGTTGATGGCTGAAATATCAATATGGGGAAGCCCAGCAGATTGATTATATCACACTACAACAAACCCTCCATGGCAAGCACCGTGTGCTTATAATGGTGGAAGCAACTACTGGATGGTTGGAAACATACCCTGTGACCCATGCCACTGCCCAGAACCCTATCTTGGGTCTTGAAAAGCAAGTTTTATGGTGACACGGCACCCCAGAAAGAATTGAATCAGAAAATGGGACTCATTTCTGAAACAACCTTATAAACACCTGGGCCAAGGAGCATGTCATTGACTAGGTGTATCACATCCCCTATCATGCACCAGCCTCCGGGAAAATCGAACGATACAATGAACTGTTAAACGCTACACTGAGAACAATGGATGGTGGGACCTTCAAACATTGGTATACACATTTAGCAGAAGCCACCTGGTTAGGCAACTCTAGGTGATCTGCCAGTCGACCTGGCCCTGCTGAATAAAAACCCCTTCACACTGTGGAAGGAGATAAGTTCCCCTTAGTACATATAAGGAACTTGTTGGGGAAAATAGTCTGGGTTACCCCTTCCTCAGCAAAGAGTAAACCTATTCATGCAATTGTTTTTGCTCAAGGACCTGGGTGCACTTGGTGGGTAATGCAGAAGGATGGGGAATTCCAATATGTACCTCAGGGTGATTTAATCCTGAGTGAAAATAACCCATCATTTGAATTGCATGTTATAGGAATTACTATAGCAGGAACCCCTTGCTGCTAGACAGGCTAGGAGCAAGGGGAGGAGTTCATTGCAATGTTAAAACCTATGGTCTGGTCTAAAGGGACCAGGGGTGGAAACTGTAATGGAAATACTTTTAAATTATTGTAACCTGTTATTTGAGTTGCATGTTATAGGAATTACTATAGCAAGAACCACCTGAACCAATGGAGGACAAGCCTTACAGGAAGCAGTGCGAGTGCAGCAGTGACACGATCTGAGCTGCCTTTGGTGCCCAATAACTCCAAGCAACACACCACCTCCTCTGTCCTGAGTGACCACCATAACAGATGGAGCCCAAACTCATGGACTAAATGAACTCAATGAACATTTTGTGGACATTTGTGGACTTTTATAGACATTTTACAGACATTTTACAGGGGTGGTCCATAGACTAAGGGAATGATATCTGTGTATTATATCAAAGGATGGGAAGAGGGGAGGTGGTTAATAAGGATGTATTGGATAGTGTGAGACCTGAGCATGACGTAAATCGTATGGAATAAGGGGTGGAGAATGTGCTGGTTTTGTCTGGGATAGTGTTAATTTTCTTCAGAGCAGCTAATATGAGACTGTTGTGGATTTGTGCTGGAAACTGTGGATAACACAGGGATGTTTTAGTTATTGCAGAGCAGTGATTACACAGTCAAGGCCTTTTCTGCTTCTCACACCACCCCACCAGCGAGTAGGCTGGGGGTGCACAAGCAGTTGGGAGGAGACACAGCTGGCACAGCTGACCCCAATTGACCAAAAGGATATCCCATATGAATTCAGTTTTCTGTATCAATACATCAATATATTCAAATATGTGACTGACCATCATAGCAAAAAAAAGGCCCCAAATATTGTGTTACGTTAATTAGTGCTGAAATTGATGATTTTGATTTTTTTTGCCTAGTGATTTTTTGCCTAAAAAATCAATTTTTTAATTGTGTGCCTTAATTTTTCTTTCACTTTTCTAAGTGTTAGAGACAGTTTAATTCACTTTCATACAAAAATAATAAGCAAATGGCCAAATATATAATGTGGAGTTTCATTTGAAACAGACTTTAAAGCAATTATTATTTTTTTCCTTTGTTATGACTGGGGACAAAAAAGCAAACAACTAAGACATAACAAGTCCATAACTTTATCAATTTAAAGTATTTGGAAAAAATAGCCAAGAAAAATAAAGCCTGTGCAGATATGTTGTTCCCTTTTACAAAGCAAGTACATTTCTAAGTTCCATGTTCTTTTCCTACCAAACCATATGGAAGATAAACCTACTCAGAAAACAAGGAAGGAGTTTGGCCTTGTTTTTTCCCTACATTGTTCATCAGTAGTACCAGGTTCATTATAATTACTCTTGAGGTGATGGGAAAGGGTATAAGAAATTATTTAGCAGATTGATTTTCAGTTAAAAGAAATATTATCACAAACTTCTTCCCTTAATTTTTATAAGTAGTATTTATCCTATAACAGCCAGACTCCACTGCTACAAGAATAGTATTACAATGCATCTTCCATGCACCATCCTTCACCATCTGACAGAACTGCTTTCACAGCACAGGCAAGCTTGGCTGAAATATAATTTATTTCACAAAACCAAGAGGTGGAAAATTAATCACAAAACTAACAGTTTTCTCCCTTCATGAGGGAGACATCTTAGACTCAGCAGGCTAATTGGAACAGTTGCGTAGTGTGTCATGTGCCCTCCCCTCCCCAAGGCAGTATATCTCAAAATTCTCAAATAAATTTCACCTTCTTTATGAAAGGCTATGAAAACACCTGATCAGGAAAAAAACCTTTTTCTTTTCAGAAGCCTTTCTAACCATGAAGTGGAGAAGACTTGTTAAGTGAACATGAACAATCAAGAAGGCACAGAGGAGATGGGCACAAGAGATATACTCATGAAGCTCAGGGAAGAAGTAGGGAGTGACTAACTGTTGTAAAGAAAGCGGAATTTATCTCAACGCAAAGGGGACCAGAAGGTGGCCTTTATTTTAGATAATGGTTGTATCAGCTGAGTGGATCAACTGGTTGTGTAAATGGCCTTCCCTGAGTTAATTAAAAAGGTGCGAATGTCTTCCTAAGCTAGCTATACCAGAATGGGGGAAATGTATATGTGGCTCAGCCAGACATATAGTATCAAAACACCAAAAGCAAAATTAACTTTGAAAAAAGCAAAGGGCTTGAGCTGGCTTCAACCCACAGTTCATTCCTAGTATTTGGGGATGCCCAGCATGGTGAAGGTGAGCATATAAAGACTAGCAAAAAAGAAGCATGCTAGAAGCAAGGACAAGTGACTTGGGAGAAATATGGAGACAGTCTCCATGCACACAAGGACGAAAGCCAAAACCCATGTGGAGTTGAATCTGGCAAGGGGTGTGAAAGGCAACAAGAAGGGCTTTGACAAATAAATCAGTAAGAAAGGGAAGATTAGGGAAAATAGAGGCCTGCTGCTGAATGGGAAGAGGGATATGGTGACAAAGGCAATGGAAAAATGCAAAGGTACTCAATGCCTTCTTTGCTTTGATCTTCACTGGTAAGATTCATCTTTCCTGTAGGAAAGTCTGGAGCCATGAAAACAACCTTGGTGGAGAAGGATCAGGCTAGGGTACATCTCAACAGGCTGGATGTACACAAGTCCATGAAACCTGCTATTGTGCACCCACAGGTGGCTGAGGGAGCTGGCCAATGTCATTGGCCATGCTCTGTAAGGGTATGCGGAAGGTGAGACTGCTTCACTGAGATTATCCAATCAAGGACCTTTTCAATGCAAAGGGGATAATAAGTAAACGGGGAAGCAAAAACACACAGACACACAAAGCTGAAAGACAAGGGATAATGTAAACAATGCGAAAAGCCAAAAGCCTCCAGCCACTAACTGATGAGCCATTACGAAACTGCCACACATCAAGGACAAACTGATAAGAAGGAAGAAAAAAAGAGGAACATGAGGTTATTTGATGGGGGAAGCTGTGGGACTGTGCAAAACTTAAAAAGGAATGTTCCAGTCTCACCACTCTCACAGTAAAGAATTTTTTTCCTAATATCTAATCTAAATCTACCCCCTTTCAGTTTAAAACCGTTACCCCTCATCCTATCACTACAATCCCTGATGAAGACTCCCTCCCCATCTTTCCTGTAGGGCCCCTTTAAGTACTGGAAGGCTGCTATAAGGTCTCCCCTGAAGAGAGGTCTTCATACAGAATGTGCTCCAGCCCCCTGAGTCCTGTCCTACAGACTTTGTGCCCAGAAGGCCAGCTACTGGGGGGGAGCTGTGTGAGTGGATTTTGTGCCAGCTACTGGAGACCAGGCATGTAGGTGCCCCTGGACCGTAATGTCAGCTACTGGAGTGAGTGGGGGGTCTCAGGTTCAGCTACTGGGAGGGACCAGGGTGAGTGAGGCAAGTGAGGGGCTCAGTGCCGGCAGCTGGAGCAGGACTGTGGGTCACAGCCCATGTGCCTGGTGCTGGCTGATGGGGGGCAAGTGTCTATATCTTCTCCACACCTGGTGTGCGTGGGGCATGTGTGTGTATCTGCCAGCAAACTTCAAGCTGGACCAGCCGGAAACTAGTGGGGGGCCTGGGTCCAGCATGAGGTATCAGACAGGCAAGGTTGCATGCTGGTATGCCCAGGGGGACTTGCAAATGTAGAGTTCATGTGGGACAACTGTGTGAGCGTTGTGTGTTTGCAGAGAGAACCAAGCTGGACCATTTGGCAGGCAGGGGACCTGTGCGCTGGTTAAGAGGCCCCAGGATCCAGGCAGGGGTACCAGGCAGACAGAGGGGTGTGCTGGTGCTTGAGGAATTTGTAAATGTGCATGTGTTTTTGAACCTGGAGGGTGTCCTGTGTGTGCCTGCACTAGGTGACCTTCAATCCTGACCAGCCAAAGAAGGGGAAGGGGACTTGGCTGTCCATACTCATGCTTTACAGGAGTCCAATATGTAGCCAGCCATGTCAGTGTCCTCTGCATGTGTGCGCACATGTGAGCATATGTGTGTCTGGGATACATGTTCAGCTTCACTACTGGTTGAACCTGCAAATGGGAAGGCAGCAGTTGTATTCAATGCTTGGGTCCCAAGGTGCACCAGGCAGGGCTCCAGCTTCCTTCCTCCAGGAGGAAGTCCTGGGCCTGGAGATGCTGGAGATGGTGGCTGCTTCTGACATCCCTTAACAAGATGGTTGTGCTGCTGTTCATAGGAACCTCGATGAGTTGGAGAAGGGGGCAAAGAAGACTCTTATTAATTTCAACAAAGGGAAGTGCAGTCTTGCACCTGGGAAGGAATTATCCCATGCATCAGTAAAGGCTGGGGGCCAACAGGCTGGAAAGCAGCTTGGCAGAGAATGATTGGGGGTCCTGGTGGACAATAAACTGACAATGAGGCAGCAATGCACCCTTGTGGAAAAGGTAGCCAACAGCCTCCTGGGTTGCATTAGGAAGAACAAAGCCACCAGGTCACAGGAGGTGGTCCTTCCTCTCTACTTAGCACTGGTAATGCCACATCTGGAGTGCTGTGTCCACGTCTGGGCTCTCCAGTACAAGAAAGACAGGGACATGCTAGAGCGAGTCCAGAGAAAAGCCATGAAGATGGTTAAGGGACTGGAACATCTGTCATACAAGGAGAGGCTGAGAGCTAGGACTGTTTAGCCAGAAGAAGAGAAGGCTCAGGGTGGGTCTTATTAGTGTATATAAATACTTGAAGGAAGGGTGTAAAGAAGATGGAGTCCAGTGACAGGACAAGAAGCAATGGGCACAAATTGACCTACAGGAAACTCTGTTTCAACATCTGAAAAAATCTTTTTTACTGCAATGGTGACCAAATTCTAGAACAGGTTGCCCAGAAAAATTGTGGTGAAGTCTCCATTCCTGGAGATATTCAAACTTGACTGGAGACAGCCATGAGCAACCTGCTGTAGTTGACACTGCTCTGAGCAGGGTGTTGGACTAGATCTTCAGAGGTCTCTGCTCATTTTAACTATTCTGAGACTCTGTTATTCTATGAAGATAACCTAAAACAGTAATTTTCCTCAATATTACCAACTTTTCTTTATTTTTATTTTTCACATTAATCAGTGAGAATGGCATTTCTAAAAAGCATAGCAATGAAGTTATGACAAAAAGAAATATGTGAAAGAGGACACAATACCTATGCAAGAGAAAATACTGGGTATGTCATGAGAAGAACCTTAAAAGCAATCTCAAAGTCAAAATAGTTTAGCCAATCTGAAGTATGAAGAGAACCAAACATTGGTTAAGACTTTGCCTTTTCTAATTTGAAGCAACTTCCAATGTACACGTGTATTGAACATTATCATTAGCTGATGACTTTATGTTTGTTAAAATGTTTGACTTATTGTGCTCTATTCTACTATTAATAAGTGTCAGTGCCGAAATGCCAGCTATTACACTAAATAATGTAATGTATGCAACTCTACACACATATATAGGAGATTTATAGAAAGACAATCAGAAACTAATCAGCAAGAAATAAGATTACTGATGCTGAGAGAAGAGTTATATGAAACTTATTTGAGGTATTTAAAATTATGTTATGTGGAGTAGAAAAAACCAACAATTTATTTTTATTTTCATTCATGTACAATTTCACCAGTTGAACTAAAGGAAAACAAAAGGAGGAAAAGTAACAGCCAAAGACCCCAAAAAGCATGCTGTCTTCCAAAATTTTCATCATTTCAAACACATTTCAAAAATCACTCTTGTAATCATTCAGTCTGTCCAATATTCATGTTGAGAAAAAGGTTGGCTAACCTAGGTGTCATCAGAACTTTTTTGATTGTTTTATTTAGGGCTTTCTTCAGATAATAAGGCAAATAAACTTACTTTTCATCCTGCAAGATATGGAGGAAATCACTCTACATAGTTGGCTGGGATTTTTGCAGGTTTTGGGGATTTTGCTTTATTTTGGAGGTGGAGATGATAGCTCTCTTTCACTGAAATATCATATATTAGACACTGCTTAAGACCAGAGGAAAGAATAAGAAAATACAAAATATAAGTGACATCCTCACCCCAACAGAGAATGAGTCAAAACTGAGCAGCACTGGTTAAGCAGGTTTATTGATTTGAGTCTGAAAGCAGTTCAAACACATACCTGTGGCAGCAACTTAACACCATATCTAATGAAGCGGTCATCTATACTGTTCTTTGAATCTATGCATGCCTATGAAAAAATCTCCAATACTGTGCAATCATGGCTAAAAAAGGATCTGAGACACCCAGACAGAGCTGTCGAGTATGGCACAATCTCTATAAGAGACATTCATCTTTCTGAAGCAGAAATTGGAGGACAGTTAAAATAGTGAGGACAACTTCTCAAATAGCACTAAATTCTTTTCTATGACTAAATGAATGTTACCCATACAGATACATCTACATGTAGAGTCCTTAGTCAAAGTCTTAGTATATATGACATCCCCAAAGTTTAGCACACAGATACAGCAGAGAGACCTGCATGGACCTGGGTCCTTGTAGAGCAACATTAGGTGGATGCTTTGTATACTCTAGGACATCTCAAATGACACTAGTTGTGTGTGTGTTTAAGCCACCAAACTGAGCCATAGACATATACAAGCTTTCTACATGGTGTGATTCAGTTTGAGATCATAATACCTAAATTTAGGTGGGTACAAGCAGATGTGTATGTGTGAACTAAGTTTTAAACTCCTATTGTAATCAATGCAGATCTAATCAGTATTGTTACTAGAGCCTAGAATTCAATTTAATTCACCCTAATATTGATATTTAGGAGCAGGATTCAGTTTCCCCAAAGACAGATGTCTGTTGAAACGTGAGATCTTAAACTGACTTCAGTGTATTGTGGAGGACTTGTCTCAAGTGCTGTAGAAAGAATATGGGTGCTGAACAGATTTCTTCATTCTATTATTCAGCTATGTTCTCAGAATTAATAATTCTTTTTTTTTTTTTTATGATGTAAACTTACCTGTGTGAATTAGCCTGTGTTTCTAAAAGAAGCACCAGTGGCAATGAGCTCACGTAGTTTTTCATGTAGTTGTTTTCCCCTAATAATTTTTCAAATAGAACTGCACAATTCTAATAATATGCACTCTCCAAATATAAAACAAACAAATAAACAAAGCAACCCCATCTTACTTTCCCCACAGATTAGAGAGAAAGACTGGCTATCCTTTTTCACTTTTAGAACCTACTGACAACATCTAAAATTCCTAGAAATGGGATGTTGATCTGAATACATGCAATAGTAGGTATAGTGTACAATATACACTCCAGTGTTTCAGGAACATGTAACAGTTGGTGAGCCTTGTTAAAACGTATTCAGTTGCACAATCACCCCAAGGAGCACGTTTGCAACTCTACACTACAGGGAATTTGGGTTTGCCAAGTTTTTCTTGAGCAAAGTTATTTTTTTTAAAACACACATGCTGTCTTTTCCTCTTGTCAGAATGTACTCTACCAACTAAACAAAGGGTTTCAATTAAAGCTTTTTTATTTTCCTGAAGTTTCAGATGCCTCCTCAGGACTGCTACTACTGTATTTTGGACAAAAATGTCTATCTTCCTCTTCCAAACACATAAAAACTGATGTAGACATTCATTTTAATTGTATTTGGTTCAGAAGATAACACCCTATATCCCATTGGTGGTGACAAGTTGATGTGTGTAAACAAAACTCATTTTTTAGAGTCCAGAAATATTGTTAAAATGAATATATGACTATGTTTGGCAACATGGTCCTTAGCTACATCTTTCTTCACTTAAAAAAAAAATGATGCTAGTTTTGATATATTTTGGAATTTTGTTAAGATGCTAAAAGAATTACGAAACACCTATAAATTGCAACAAGTGTTTGGTTTCATTGTGGGTTGGTTTTGTTTTTTTTTAATTTTCCAGTCTAATTCAATGCAAATTTATCACACCTAAAACCTGCTTTCAGGTTTTAGATTATTTAGCTATCATCATGATATTTAGCAATGTCCATATAAAATCAACTACAAATCTGAAGGTTTTGTTAGACTTCATGGTTTCTATATGTTTTGTTACAGACTCAGAATTTTTCCTGGAATGGAAATTTTTGATGGATATTAGATTTATGAATATTTGTGTTAAAGAACACTAACATCTTCAGGTTTTTCTTTGATTATGAATTCCGCTGGTGTTCTCTGAAAATTTGTCAGTATGCAAGTCAGTATGTCTTGTCAAAAACTCTCACATGTTTTTTAACTTCAGTATATGGTTTGGATCCTCCTGGATAAATACAGCTACTATGATTTCCTGTGTTTGGTCTCAGATATAAATGAAGCTTGATAAACTCCTTGACTGGAAATTAAAGTGAGCACTTAGAACAAAAATTTGACTTTCTTGCAGCTAGCTGTGAGTCTTCTTTGATGCAGACTAAGAAGACAAGCTACTTAATCAACTATGCTTAGTGAGGATAATGAAAACTCAAAGACCTCACTCTGGTGAATAGGCTGCAGATCTTTGATGAAAAATGGAGATGCTATTTTGTCCAACTTACTGAAGTAGATTTTTCTTTTAGTGATCAACATTTAGATCTTGTCTTGGTCTTATCTTGGGCTAACTGCTCTCCACCTCCGTAGGCTTGGCTGAGTGTAGCAATTATCATTTGGAAATAGAACCAATAGCTGAGTATCACTGCTGTTCTGCTTTTATTCAAGCCCATCATGGCTTATTCTTAGCCATCAGAGTGTAATGAATATGAGTGATGATAACACAGGACACTGCAGATGAAAGTAGGAGAGGAGTGACTAGTCTTGCACCACTTCAGATCTGCTAGAAAAATGTTACATTAAAAAAGGACTTCAGTTTTTTCCTCTGCAACTTTGAAATAGCTTTATCTTTCAACTTTATTTTCAGGGAAAAAAAAGGTTTCTTGCATTAGCCTTACATAAGGTTCTTTCTGGGATTTGGGATTTTGTGTTCCCTCATTTCCAGATAATTCCCACAAAATTGCAGGCACCTCTAGTATAAAGTCTCTCTTTTTTGATCAGATATTCCTTCCAAACTTAAAGACCATTTTAATAAAAATATAATAATGATAGATAAATTGCTTAAGAAGTTTCAGTTCCCTGACAAGGAGAGTTAGAATGATGAGGGTTTATTTTTGAGAGAGAAAGAGATATTTCCGATTCCTGACTGAAAGACAAACAAGATAATGTGCCCTTGCAGCTAAGAAGGTGAATGGCATCCCGGGCTGCAATAGGCAAAGTATTGCCAGCAGGTCAAGGGAGGTGATCTTTACTCTTTATTCAGCACTGGTGAGACCACATCTGGAGTCCTGTGTCCAGTTCTGGGCTCCTCGGTACAAGAGAGGCATGGACATACTGGAGACAGTCCAATGAAGAGTCACAAAGATGATAAAGGGACTGGACCATCTCTCCTATGAGGAAAGGCTGACACACCTGGGACTCTTCAGCCCAGAGAAGAGAAGGCTCAGGGGGAATCTCATCAGTGTGTATAAATACCTGAAGGGAGGGTGTAAAGAAGGAGCCAGGCTTTTTCCAGTGGTGCCCAGTGACAGGACCAGAGGCAATGGACACAAACTGAAACACAGGAGGTTCCAACTGATCTTCAGGAACCAATTTTTACTGTGAGGGTGACTGACCACTGGCACAGGTTTACCAGAGAGGTTGTGAAGTCTCCCTCCTTGGAGATGTTCAAAAGCAATCTGGACATGTTCCTGAACAACTGGATCTAGGTGGTTGGACCAAATGACCTCCAGAGGTCCCTTCCAACCTCAACCATTCTGTGATTCTGTGATTCCAAAAACTTTGGGTTTGACTATGTTACAAAACAAATATGATATAAATCCAAGCCATTACATTTATATAGGAATAAAGGTACAGCACATTCACAATATAGATTATAATGTAGTATAACATAAACTAAAGACAAAGTTCTTTTTTTGCTTTTTTTTTAATCATCATTTATTGACAAAGCCAGAGGCAATTGCAATACTTCAATAATAGCATGTGATGGAGTAACTCACTCTTTCATGTCAACATGTAGGAAGCAGGCCTTGTCATACCTAAGCATTTTAAAGGAATTTAGGTTTACTCCTGCATAAGCCTGAACACATCAACCACAGTCTTGGAACAGTTCTCAGTTCTACCACCTTCTCAAGTTAACAGCTCTGAGTTGAGGAGACTATAGTGGGTTTCTGAGGGTGTTCATGCAATCCAAGACAAGTATTCTGACATTTAAGTTCAGAGGATATATATGAGAAAAAGTTAATGTAGAAGAAACTAACTTCAGTTACTCTATACTAAATATTCATGTTTTCACAATAAAACAGTATTGCTCTTTCATTGAAAAAAAAGCTACCCCAAAAGAATCCAGTACTTTCAAAGGGAAGAGAATATGTTAACTGCACGAAAGATTTGTTCACTTAAGGTTTTACAACACAGCAATTTGTTCTTACTTATATGTAGCAAAGTGGGTGGGTCTCACCATAACTAATATGTTAATGGTAATTAGCCTCCATTGCTTATACTGACTCCGTAGCCCTGCATTCATTAACAGGTTTAATATTTTTTTCTTTAAGTTAATAGGTAATTGTTCCAGCCATTCCCAAATCTCTAAATAAATCAAAAATTCAAAGCTGGATTTTATGACTGTTGCTTCTGTTGTTTCCATTGTCTCATGTTCCATGCTGTAAAAAGAATGGTTATGCATGTTTATGTTACTGCTAAGTTACTGATTCTCACCAGTTTTAACTGATTTGGAACGGAGATTCTTTTTTCAGTATAAATGCAGAATAACATTTATACTAGTATTCTGAATGCTAATGCAAAACTTGGATATTATTAGCCAGATGTTTATTCTTCAAAGTAAAAATGAAGAAAAAAAAGGAAATGAGGAAAAAAATACTTTCTGAAGCTGAAATATCTACAAGCTAAGTGAGCTGGAGTAGAATTTGCAAACACATAACAATAGCATTGAGAAAACATAGCTAAACTATGTGTTTGAAACGTACCAATTTCTTGAAAATAAATAAATTAAATTTTGAAGTGAAATTCCATTCTGAAATTCATGTATACTACTTCATTCCAGGTCTACTCTTTGGATGAAGCAATTGGCTTCCTTTGAGTCTGAATCTGGTTGCAGTTTTGGGTATTATTTGCTCCTTCAACCACTCTGTAAAGCACATGAGTCAGGTTTGACTGACTCTGGCTTTCACAGCCCTCCAACACTGCACACTCAGACTTTGGACCACTAAGCATCACTGACACACTGCTACATCAAACACTGTGGCATGCAACACATAGCTTTGGCATCACACTGTAAAATCACTAGTCTGATAAGCTCAGACATGATTCTCAGAGAATTTTAAGCTCTTTGAACTGAAGAAGGAAAAATCTCAGAGAAGACCTAAACAGAATGATACTCAGTGTGGACAATCTACTCTGAAAATCTTGGCCTGGTGACCAGTAACAGCTTCTTGATATAGGTTTCTTTAGGAATATGAATGTAGGTTCTGCTGCTGTCTCTGTACTACACTCCTTTTCATGGCCAAGAGATGTCCTACTTCTGACCATGTAATCCTTTTTAAGCACGTAAGCCCACTCTTTTCTTAACCATTTATCTCTCTCCTGATTTATTCAGTATTCCCACAGCTTTGATTTGTTGCTCATTCCATACTGTGTGTTCTCACAAGCTGTTTCTTAAGGCACCCGTCTGGCTTCAAGGACTTGAGAAGGTGGTGGTGTACAGTGGAGGTAGGCACTTAAAGGTCAGCATTGCCTCACTTTACACCTTGGAAGATTTAGCCCTGCGCTCCTACTAATGTTCAGCATTATGTAATATTGAAATTTTGACCTTCCAGTGAACATCTGTAGCAAGGCTTGTTGATATTAAACAGTCAATGCAGAATTACTCAAAGGTCAACTTCTTCCCACTTATCTACTTTTATAAGAAGTACTCGTAGCTTTCAACATTGTTGCTCAGTATCAGCCTTCCTTCTTAAATCTTTTTTCCTGTTATTTCTGTCATTTACTTCTTACTATGAACAGTAATCATAGTGTTGTCATAATGCCTGACTTTACATTTTTTTGCACAAATTTTGCAGTAATAGCATCTTCTCAGAAGATTTTTCTTTTGACTTTATTGCACTTTACACAGGTAAGATGACTACTGAAGACTCAGGTCTGATCAACACTCTGATAAACTACAGAAGAGAGAGGACAAGATAACTTTTTAGATTTTCTCTATTTAATCTTGGTAAGAAAAGACCAAGGCCTTTTTTCCCCAAAATAGCACCTCTTTAAGCCATATTCACAAAAAGATTTTCTTTTTTTCATTTTCCAGAAATATATATTTATAAATGATTGTATTATATAAAAATCTGAAATCTTATGAGGCAAAACCTGTGATTCATTTAATTCTCAAGCTAAAGAGGAACATGAAGGTTTCTGTAAGATGGTGAGGTGAATGAATCATTAAGAAAAGAATGTGTCATTTGGCCCATTTAAAAGTTACTGATGTTGTTATATAGAATGTCTCATCTTTAGATCATAATGTCACAATGATTTTTTTTACAGTGATTTTAATGGACACTTCAAAATCTGTTTAAAAATTTGTTTTACTCACAGTCAGCTGAAACCTGAACAGCTTGACTATAAACCTGAAAGTATTTTATAATAGTAAATCAGAAAAAAGTAGGTTTAGCATATTGTGATAAGACTTTCACTGCAATCAAAGTTACATCAAAAAGTAACTAAAACTCTTAAGTCATTTATCTATGATTAAAAGGCATTTTCAAAAATAAAGTTATAAAACTATTTTTTATTCTATTGAAATCTGTATCAAGACTTCCTTTGACTTGCATGAGGGATACTCTTCTTTCACTGTTTAAATGCAGACTGCCTTTACCATTAGTTTTGCTTGCCATTTGCTGGTTCCACCTAGAAACAGGTGAATGTATTTTCAGTATAACCAGTCTATCAGTGAGCTCAAACAACATTTTCTCCTTTAAGATTCTGAACAGTGTTTGTCATATATATTTTACATTAGTGGCATCTTTTATTTTCAGGTTACCAGAACATTTTTATTAAACAGAACTTTAACAGGTAAAGTATTTTCTGGATAGAAACAAGACTTCACTTATATTTGAACTGTGACACAAAGGAGCATTTCGCATCTTGTAAGTCCAGGTGTTCATCTTGACTGTAAATTTCATGATAGTCATAAAGCCACATGCAGTTTCTTATTGTGCATAAAATGCATCAGAAGAAAAACTAGATCAAGGAAGGAGAAAGAAAAGGTGCACAAGAGATTTTTTGATCTGGATGATCATGAGACCACGACTATAGGTCATAGCACAGAGTGTACTTATCTAGCAGTTTAGACGTAACCTTACCAAAATTGCTTTAACTGTTTAGAATGAAAATTAGGCAGTTAATTTCTTTGCACGAAGGTCTTTAATTTCAGAGTGGTTTTATCTCATCGTGTTGGTCAAATGTTTTTGTTGCCTCAAATGTAGACTTAAAGTCTCAAAGAAGGAAATAACCATCTTCCAGTTAAGTAGTTCTTTGTCTATTAAGAAAGAAACTTACTGCAACATTCCAAATAAAAAATGCATGAATAAAGTATAGAGAATAATGTTTGTGGAGAGCTCACACAACTACTTCATTTGTTTGTAATGTAAGAAATACACAGTTTCAAAGCATGCTGTATGTATTTGATTTGTCACCTGAATTGTTCCACCACAGTGTATGCAGCTATGTAGCAGCTTTGTCTCCTTATTCATTTATTGGTATTGGCTTTTAATAGTGTGTATTCAGAACATTGAGAAGATATACAATGCAAAAATTATAAGCTAAAAAAGAGTTATTTAAAAGATATTAAGCCTCTTGAGTTTATACCAGATACCAAATATTCTATCATGAGTACAAAAGGGGAATTCTTTCTCTCGCCCTTCATCTCCCCATCCCACTCTACTTCAATTATGATGCACCAATTAAATTCATAGAAGATATTAAGAAATGCTAACTTCAGACTCTCCAGACTCCTTCATATTCACTCTCTAACTGTCAGTTAAGAGAAACAGCATGCAAAAGATAGGGATGTAGAACAACTAAGTTAGGCTTCTGCTTGAATTCTTTTTTAGTGATTTCTTTCATCAATAACGAACATAAGGAAACTAGTCTCCCCAGTCTATAGTAGTTTTTCACTAGCACATACTCCTTGCTAGTAATGAGAAGCAGCTACTAAATGAATATTTTCTTCATTAAGGCTGAAGATAATTATGACATGAAACGAGGGAACGTGAATCAGAAGACATCCTTTTTTAAAGAAAACTGAAACATATCCAGTTTTCATTAACAACAAGAATTTACAATGGAAAACATTTTCATTTTTGATGCCATCAAAAACAAATCATAACATTGTTTTTATTTATTTATTTATTTAATAATCAGCTTTCTTCCTAAAACTAGTTTTCTTCCAAAATAATTTTGGACTGATTAAAATGCATAGCATAATTATGCCCATAAAAAAGTCTGTGTTGATCCTAATTATAACAGTTTTCAGTAAATTTAATCTACAGAATATTACCTGGTATCTATAATAGCTATGTTCATTCTAATCACATTAGTGCCTTTTTTAGCTGGTGCATGTTCCAAACCAGAAGTTAGTGGTATTCATTTTGTTTATTTAGTAGTTTTTAGATTAAATCCATGCTGATCTATGCCTCTTCTTTTCTTTTTCATTATTCAAACTCCTTTATTTTAGTTCTCATTGCCAATGGAAAAACACTCAGAACAAACGCTTTCTTCATTATCAAATTTAATTAATAAATCAGTTCCATTTGTTTTATTTCACTAATTAGCAGGTGTTGTGTTCCAGACTTTAAATCTTTCTTCTATCTGAAATTCTTTGGGCGTAATATCTTTGGACACAGTGTTGCATTTTTATATATTAGTGCAACATCCAACCGACTAGCATCTCAGTCCCAAATGAGGCTTCTAAATGCAAAGGTAGTGTAAATATTTACAGTTATATTATCTCAGTCAGAATAATGGAATATATACACACACATATCTGAGGAATGTACACAGTCGGAGAAAAGGATTCATATCTATCGATACTAAAATTCATGCCCTGTTCTTCATTCATCTGTTTGTTTACAGAAATGAAAGAGCAGGAGTGTAAGGTAAGCTTTTCTAGTAAGAAGCATTTAAGACTTCTGATTTAAGGTCCACACTACTTTTATTTTATTATGTTAATTAGAGACTTCTAAGAACTAACATTTTTTTATAATTAGTATTATCATCACGAGTTTTTTACTTGCTCACATTCTATCTTTTTTTAATCTTTCCTGGTCCTCACTGCCAATGTTATAATGGCTTTAACAAATATTTTATATGAATTCTAATAATATTATTTCTAAAACCAGTGTATTACTGGTGATTTTTACCACATCCTTCCATTTATCATCATGCTGCTATTGTACCACTAGTGCTCACTCTCAAACTGTGTGAATTATCCTGAGAATACTACACTTTTTTCATATAATTCTGAGACTGATTTATCTATTTTTTTAGCCTTAGGAGGAGGTAGAAGCATTTAATCATTGTGCTTCTTAAAAGCATTAGTTTTACATTCGGATCTATTTTCTATTTCTCTTGGGGTTTGTAGGTGGTGTTCTTAGTCGAAGGCAATGAATTACCTGACAGTGAATACACCTGTACTGTCATACTTCCTCCTCAAGATAAAAAACATCACATGCTTCCACTGTGATTTTTACACAATTCATAAGAGAAGCTGTCAGGCACCCTTGACAGACTGGCTCTGGACATCACCTTTACATCAGTATTAATTAAAAAAAAAAAGGTGAACCCAGACAATGATTTTCAGTGAACCCGAGAGCCTTTAGGTCATTGCATTTATAGTTGACTGAAAGACTTACACATTGGTTTTTTATTCAACTTTTAAACTGTGCCTGCATTATTGAGAGATTTTTAGAGTCAGTCTAAATGGGAAGAGGAAGACAAGGGCAACTGTACAAAAACCATTACTGTCAGAAGGTGTTCTGCAACATTAAGAAGTTCAGGGCATAAAAGGGACTTGTCTGCCGAGTTCAAGAAAGTAGTAAGAGTTTCGGATTTCTAACAGAGCTTTAAAACTGTACAACTAAGAGCAGATAACTTTGCTATAAATATGAACTTCAAAAGATGCCTTTCAGTCCATTAGTGCCAGAAGAAAATCTGAAAAGACCAATTTCAGCAATTTTTGTGCATTAAACAATTTAAAATAATACAGGAAAGAGAGTGGGTTGTGACACAACCAGGGTTATTCTATATAGCTGTGGGTTTCTAAAGCACACTTCACTCAATGACTCTTTTGTAGGTTGCATTAGCTGCCCAGTTTGAGTTAAGTAATATTATAGACTTACAAAATTAGGTTAAAAGACTTTTTGTATGGGTTAGGAAGTCAACCACTCACAAAAGTTAAAAAAGCTACAGTTCACGTTCTGTCTGTGACCTTAATTTGGTCCTTCCGTGTACATATAGTCTTTAATTAGATGCTCTCATATGATTTTTCCAGAAGCTGCCAACATCACTGAATATATGGAACAGGCCGTGCTTACTTGGCAAGCAACAACTCAATAATTTCCTTTCTTTTCCCTGATAAACATATGCCTTATGTATGACATAATATTGCAAGCAGATTCAGAATACAGGAACAATTCCTCCTGGAATTTTTCCATGCCTCCCTTTACTATAATATACAACATTACATTAAACACTAGTGAATGCATGTTAATGACATCCTTGTGAGATATGTATGCATCATTCTCTCCATTGAACATATGAAGAACAAAGGCACAGAGATATTATCTTCTGTTTCAGAATTTAATTTGAGCAACATGATCTGATTTTTCATATAAAAAGACCACAAAACACTAAACTGTAATTTAACTGTTCAGAGTACAGAAAAAAAGTGATTTCACTAACAGCTCTGATTGTACATTTTCGCAATCAGGGTTATAAAGGATGACTAGTCTCAAGAATCTGGGATAGAATTACTCTCGTCAGCATATGAAGGTGGTGTTCTGACCCACAGTCTGGACCTAATTTTAAACGTCCAAATTAAGATACATGAGAGTTAAGGGCCTGAGTTCCTATTGTCATCAGTGGAGTTCTGGGGACTGACTGTGTTTCCTAAATACAGGTCTTAAGTGCCATTTGAAATATCTTGGGCTATATGAGACCTCAGCTCATGACACAGATTCATGGAAGACCTACGCCTGTCTGCATTGGCATCTAGAATCCAGGTCAGATTTGCAAGGGCATCTCAATGTCATTAGACACTTCTGCATACACAAGGCTGAATCCCACCCCCACTCATTGTATTTGAGGGAAGCTGGAGAGCTGTTAATTCATCCTTAAAATTAAATAGGGAACCTCTTCAGCAGGATCCAGCTGACTGAAAATGTAGGTGTCAACTGCTGGATGAGTGATGGTGAGGTATCTTATTTGGCCTGTAGTTGCTGTTCCAGGAGAATACATGTCCCCTGTAGGTCCTTTGTCATATCTGCCAGACATGTCTAAGACTGTCAAATACTCTTCAGATTTCCAAATTGCGCAGATACCTATATATAGATAGCTGAGTTGAGTCCCCTAGAGAATGACTGAGTTCATCTTGAGATAGACAGAAAACATATGCCATTTGAGTTTATACCTGAAGTGGTTTTTGTGGACATTTAAATATGGAGGAAGTATTTTCTACAATGTGCCTTAGAAGAATGTGCTACATTGAAGTAGCGGCTTTTTTTTTTCCCTTTTTTTTTTTTCCCCTGAGGTGACCAATATTGCTTTGTTTAGTCCATATTTCTCAGTCAAATTCCTTCTTGATTCTAGCTCCCCATTTTTCTTCTGTTTGACACACACACCGGTGCATTCTTCTAGCTTCTTATCCTTGCGCACGCTCCAGTAAAATCTACTTGACACCTCACTGACCTACTCATAGCATATATTTGACTTCTTTGCCCACCTAATTCTTGTTTCACTCAGCTTTTCTGTCTTTTTGTTTCAAGCTTTTTGCCTCAGGATACTCCTTTTTTCTCTTTGGCCCTGGTTCATCATCAGATTCCTGTACCTTATTCTCTCTTCCTTCCTATCTTCTGGATATTCTTGAAGATTGAGACACATAGTTTCTGTCTTTAGCATTTTGTACCTTCAGCATTGTGTTATCTCTTGTTCCCCACTATGAGAAACTATAGAAAAGTTAATGAAATAACAAGGAAGTGCTAAGTGCTAAAAGCTGTGGTACCTGAATCTATTCTGGGTCAGAAAGAACAAAATCAATCATGAACAGGGAAGTCCTTTCCTTGCTTTCATTCCTAGAGTCATGTAGGCTGGTATTTTCCAAGGATAGATCTGACATGGATCTTCTCAGGCAGAATGGCTAAAATTTGGCAGTTTTAAACATCTCATGTGTTATTCTCAAATAAAGTATTAATTATTTGATAAACACTGTCAGTCTTGTCAATAATATATTTTCACATCAGCTGCCAGAATCTTCATGGCAAACAGAATAGAGAGGAATCTGAAGGATACCTTGACCAATAAATTTCAAAATGTTAGCATGCCTGCATAGCTATGATATGTTTTCTTTTACATAAAAATAATAATAGAAAAAAGAAATAATTATCTTATATAAAAATGGTTCTTTGTTGTTGTCGTTGTTCTGAATAGGTAATGGCCTAATTACAGACCTATTTACACCTTTATTTTTGATCTTCTGTCTGTGTCTATCATCTTACATAAAACAGAGCAAGAAACTGATGACTGTGCATCCACAGTTTTTAAGACTATTGCCTTATAAGCAAATTTGTCTTGGATAGAATGCTTTGGAGCTGTTCGAAACAGATCCAAGGAGTAAGCTACCACCCGAGCAATGTGATCTGTCAGGAGCCCAACTTTTGATCTTATTCTCTGGCCTTCATTCATCTATCACTATATATGTATCTTCCAGAGCCACCTTTTCATGTTATCTCTTATGCTGAGAAGGCATTCTGGCACCCATTCATAGCTATATTATGTTCTAAGATTCTTGTAGAGAAGAAAAGAAAAAAAAAAGGACTTGGGTTTCCACATGCCTAAATTTGCAGCTTAATTCAGTTGCCAAATCATGCAAATCTGTAGTATTTGAGATAACAAAAGGTTTTGTGCAGGACTTCAGGGTGCTGGTCCAGGAAGACAAAGGTCACCCATAGGTGTGCTGGCAAATATGCTATTCCCCTGTACATGTCTTGCATATGCTATAATCCCTCAAATGTCAGTAAATGCCTGCATTAGGTAACAGAATTGAACCCATGACTTTAGAAAGTTTTGACTCCCTATCATGGATGCCTCAAAGTAGCTAAATGCTGGTGTCTTTTTGTGAGCTAGATATCTAAATGACCATCATGGTTAGTGGAGACCTAGTCAATATTGTCAGTGAAGTCTATTGCACCAATAAACTTACATACTTACTATGTTTATGAATAATAACAAACCCACAGCTTATAAGGCACTTTGGATCATACATATTTATTGAAAGCCAGTAAGCAAAAATATACAGAAGAAAATTACTGCAAGCACTGGTCTGAATTTTCCAAAAGAATGATGTAAGAATGCACTAGTGCAGTTCACACAACTAGTGAGTGGACAAGGAATGTGCAGGGACAGCATGTGTCCTACTGATGTGTCACACTGCACTATACAAACTGTATTTGTTATTATGTGAAATGGAGTTTAAAGCACGTGTATCCTTGTGAGGGATATGGATTAATTATTTTTCATTTAACTTCTACACAACTAATCCTTGAAAGGTGGTGCACTGAGGGCAAAGCAGCTCTCTTCAGACATGCTTTTACAAGTTCCTTGACCTCTCATGCTGAAAATGTTTACTTCAACAGGAAATTAAAATCATTATAAGCAAGTAAATGGATGCAGATTATCTCCCTTAACGTACTATTGAAATTTTAACAAGAGGCTTCCAGAAGCTAAATCCATCAATATTCAGGTTCAAGATAACATAGGGTCTGCAGGCAAAATGTATTATATAGCAGGTTGTTCAAAATGGGAGCACATCATTATCACTGAAAAATAATGTAAGAATATATTACTGCAAAGTAAGCTACAAAGATAACCATTAGACACGTTTTAAAATTATAAGCATCATCTCTTATTTGCACCATTATAGTTTACATAGTCATAAAACTAAATGAAGGAATTGGGTCAAGGGAGAAGGAATGTCTGCTGCTGGAAAGCATATGGAGACAAACCACATCTTATTGAGGGACACCAAGTACATATTATATTACACAGGTTTTTAGTTTATTGCCTGTATAACATCTCATAACATAATAAAGATACTTTTAGACTACAAAACAGTTAGCTGTTAATATCTATCAGACCTCTGAAGATATTTCTGTTTACTTCATTGTCCTCTATCACTAAAACAAACTCCCTGTCTTCGAGTCCATTAAATATGGGCCTGCTCTCCATCCAAGCACATCCCATGGATTTATCTATGACTTTCTCATAATTCTCATGCTTCCTCATGTCTCAGAGGAGAAATTACTGCTGTTTACTCTTTTACATAAAATCAACAAGTTATTGTAGATGTTCTAGCTTTTTTCCGCTGAAACATATGGAGTAAAACTTTTTTAGCTACTCTCTGGTAATGCAAAACACACTTTTGTGCATCAAAAACATTGTTTAAAAAATTCAGACCTGAAGCTTTTTTATCTAAACTTTTGCATCTTCATATCATCCTTAACCAAATTAATAGGATCAAAATAACTTCATCATACACACAACGAGAAAGTATTTTCATTGTGTATTTAAATATATAACAGGCATATAATCTAAGGGTTGTTAAATATAATCCCTTCATAAAAATGTACATATTTATGTGATTGGACTTTTTTTCTGGGGAAAAAATAAAGTATATAAGTGTCAATGCCATGCTTAATTAAAGGTCATTTTAATTACACTGTTTTGTAAGAAAATTAAGATAATATAACCATCACCCAGCAACTTGAAAACAATTAATATTACATGGGTGGGTATTTTTTATTCATAACAAGGAAGAAAAATGAAAGGACTATTCTGTGAAATTCCTTATGGGCCAAATGCTGATTTGCAAAACACACTTACGTGCAATTGGCTGTGTAATCAGAAAAATTAAATCAAGCAATCAACCTATCAGCCAAATAGGCAAGAAAAGGGGGGCAATCAAAATTAGGTTTCCAAATCTATTCAGGATATTTACATGTAAAAGAATCTTTAGCACCATCTAGCTCAATAGGACCCTTTTGCACTGAAAGATTCATCAAAATTGACATAGCTAATTTAGGATTCCCATGCTACTTCATTATCTCTTTTTTACATGTTATGTAACGCAGAATTCAATCAAAGGAATTGGCATACTGATGACCACTATAATTTGCTTAACTGCAAACTGAACATAATTCATCTAGATAATACGAACTGCTAATATTTTGCATATGGTAAAAGTTGTTGGTGCTTTGCATGACTAGAACCTTGTTACTTTCTGTTGCAGGATCAAAGAACTGAGCTGAAGGGAACGTTGTCATAACTTCCCTCCAGGTTGAAAAAGGGTAACTAGTCAGAAGTAGAACTTTTAATATTAGCACAGAGTAGTCCACACATGTCCATAAGGGGTTGAAATACGCTTGTGAATATGCATGTACCACTGAATTTAAGCTTTAAAGATTATGTTTGAGAATAGTTGAAGAATACTACATAGCTTCAATTTCTAAGAGATGCAGAAGACCAATTATTTTGCTGAACAGAGACCTCAATGAACAGTAAATGTTTTATTACTCTTTTTATATTAGCCTGGGGCTTTTTTTGTCAGTAAACTCTTTCTTTACATGCCTTCCAGCCACTATTTTTTTTTCTTCTTTCCCCTACCACCACCCCCACGCCCAAATAGACATTATTTAACAGTTAAATGAAACCTTGATGTACCTGTACTTCTACTTGCTTACAGTGAATTAGATCTTCCATGGTAAATTCAGAATTTGTACTATTTGTGCACATCAGAAATGCTTACTTACACAGTAAACTACTAAACTTTTGCTTATTAGAGCATTATTATTCATGTTACTCAGTATCTCTTTTCTATTAAAAATAATTCATACTAGCAGATATGGTGCATTCCTTCAGAAACAACTATATAACTAATTATTGTCATATTTGCATTTCAGAAGAGTTACATAAAATTCAAATATTATGTTCAAACACATCACTACATGGCAAAAATGCATTGCAGATAGTTTTCTTTTTTTCCTACTCATGTTAAAATGATTATCAAAGTTGAAGTTGAATATTCAAGACAGCAGGAGATTCAATAGCATGGATCCTTTAAAAACATTTCCAAGTAAAAGCTTGACCATTTGGCTTGCAGACAGACATAGTTTAGCTGTAAAATTTTCCAGCAGCTTATTGTGGCACTTTTGATTTGATTCCCCTTGAAAATTAATGTTTTGTTCAGAAAACATAAAATCTCCATGAAGATCTAAAGAATTGTAGGCTTGGTTAGGCTAAAATGTGTACTTTTAGATTATAAAACATCAGAGTTCTAAATTAGTTTGTTCAATAATAGATGTAGTATTAAGACAAAAAATGTATTAAGAAGGGGAAAAAGAAATCTAAGTCTCAAATAAAATATGATGGATGAAAATGCAGAAGTTAGACAACATAACAGCAATTATCATGTTCTAATGAAGACAAAACCACTATCAGAACAATCTTCTGTTTCCCCACCAGACATTAGCGTAATTTCAGCTGAGAAATGTGACAGTATGCTTAGTAACGTATGTGGAAAAAATGATGAAAAGAAGGGAAGTGCAATGATGATTCATCAGAAGACAATGAAATGTATGCAGAAATAAATAAAAAAGCAAAACAATTTAAAAATGATCTGTTGACTTGACAATGCATTGGATGTATATGTATAAGTATAAGTATAAGTATAAGTATAAGTATAAGTATAAGTATAAGTATATGTATATGTATCAAACTAGCACCATGGTGGACAAAACCATGCTCTCAAATTTCTTTTTTTGCCTGGTGACTCTTAAATAAAAATGCAGATAACACTGTGTCAGAGACAGATCACCAAGCTATTTCTGGTTATTTTCCCTGTTATTGCATGGCTTTTACATTCCATTCCCCCCAGTAATTCATACTTCAGAGGAAAGATTTCAAATAACCCAACATCAATTTTTTTGTAGTCTATAAATTTAGCCATTTTCCAGCAATGTGGGACTGGTGATTGTTATTTATTTAGAAAGAAAAGGTACTAAAACGACTCACTGGCTGTGTAAGTTTAGCATGTAAAAGATTCCAGTAGTTTTCAGCTGAACCCCATGCAGCCCCTGTGAATTGAGCAAAACCTGGCAAGACTAACAGATTAATCTCCAGTAGAAACAGAGATCACTCACTATCTCTCTGAATTGCAGCCAAGCTCAGGTATAGCATAGAATATGTTCTACAAGGTAGCAAGCTTCTTAGCATGCATGGGAACTTGTGTGCCACATGGAAGTGTCAACTGATTTTACAAGATGTCAGGATGACAGAGCATAAAGCTTGAATTGCCATATTATTAGTAATTGTTATATTACACTTCACTGATTTGATGGAAGTGAGCAGACTGAGTGAAGCTTATAGAAAGGGCTCATACATCTAGATATAATCCATGTACCAAACTTTCCAGTAACATTATACCAGACATATTTCACAGTATCTATTGTAGTGAGTATTAGGAATTCATTAACTGCTTCAGAAAAAAAAATACAGAAACCTCAAATTTTACTTTACTTCAGAGAAGAAAACAGGGAAAAAGTACATACACTAAGCAGAAAATGAGACAACATGAAAGAAACAGGATCAAATCTTAGCAACTAGAAAATATTTTTTTCATGATTACTTAATACTTGTTTATATTTGTAACTCAAATTACTTACAACTTGAACCCTATGACTCAGATTTATATGCAATTACCATTTTTAACTGACATTGTGCTGCCAACACACTGTATATTAATTTCTACAAAAGCTATGCTCGGCATTGTATTTTGCAATTTATGGAGATCATAAGGCACAGCATCATAGCACTATTTACTATACATTCACTGGGAACAGAACATACAATATATTTAAGAGAATTTTACTCTTGCCTTGTAATCAAGACTTTTTTCAGTCTGGGAACTTAGGAATCCCCAGTTCCTCACTTTTACGTGTTTGGTTCTTCTGACAGATTCTGGACTCCCTTAGGCAACAACATATTTTGAACAGTGGATGGGAGAAGGGAGATGCCACAGATCGGCCCCTGAACAGAGAGAACACAGAGCAAACGAATGCCTACAGGTCTGCATACTACTGAGGTCAATAGAGAATGTTAAACATTATATTTAAATCTCACTGTATTTAAAGATATATATATTTTACTTGCGCAAGTGAATGTGTATGTGTGTATTTTACCTTCTCCTTCTGAGTAACACCCTAAACGTGCTACATAAAGTTGCCAGGAAAATTGAACAGCTTTTTTTTCCACTTCTATTAAAGACATTGTGAGGACTTCAACAAACACTGGAGCAACAGAAGGAACAGTTCTATGAACTGATGGTCAATATTGGGTCCAATTCTGTTCATCATTTGGCAGAGTATACACTCAGCAAGCTTGCTGATTGCAGAAAACTGGGAGGAGTGGCTGATACACCAGAGGGTCGTGCTGCTATCCAGAGGGACCTTGAATGAGAAGACGGAGCCAGGTTCTTTTGTCCTGTCACAGGTGCCCAGTGACAGGACAAGAGTCAATAGGCACAAACAGAAACACAGGAGGTTCCATCTGAACATAAGGACACACTTTTTCACTGTGAGGGTGACTGAGCACTGGCACAGGTTGCCCAGGGAGGTTGTGAAGTCTCCCTCCTTGGAGATATTCAAAAGCCATCTAGACATGGTCCTGAACAACCTGCTGTAGGTGACCCAGCTGGTGCAAGGGGGTTGGACCAGATGACCTCCAGAGGTCCCTTCCAACCTCAGCCATTCTGTGATTCTGTGAAAAGCACGGTCTGCTAATATCTTGCAATTAAGCCTCTAGTTTCACCTTGGTTGATCCTGACCACCTGAACTAATTCTCTACACGGTTGATGAAGACCTGAGAAAAGTCAGCCAGAAATACTCCATGATGAACAACTCCTAGCAGAGCTGTTAGAACTATGAGCTTTTCCCATTTCTAAAGTAAGTGTTGGAATAAAGATGAAAATTACATACATTTATCTCCTTAGGACCAGCTCCTTTTTTTTTTTTTTTAATTGCAAATACCTACCAAAGAAAAAAATAGTTGTTTTTTCTGCACTAATCCAGTCATAAAGTTACTTGCTTAAGATGTAACCATTCCTCAGAAAGATATTTTGCAACCAAAACCCAGGCAGGTACCTTGCTGCCAGGCTACAGACCATAATGAGAGATGTCAGCCTCAAATTTATGAAACATATTTATGAATGTTAAGTGCTTACAATGGTCACAAGTATCTCTTTATTTTCAAGTCAGTAGCAAAATCCAATTATTGATCATAATTGGTTTTCTGGAATGTTTAATTCCAGAATTTGGAATTAAAGAGTTGTTAATTTGTGCAAACAGTAACTTATTTGTGTCTTTAGGGGGCAAGAATGTAATTCCTTCACATTACTGAAGGAATTACTGGAACTCTGGAACTTTAGGAAATGTTACCATCATGAGTTTTGGGGAAAGTTTTATTTTTCATAGAAAAGTACCATTCTGAAGATGATAGCTCTATATAAACTAGATTTATATTGCACTGGAATGAGATTTGCAGCCACAATAATTCTGATCTGGTGTGAAAATTTTTTTTTTTTCTGACTGGTCTCCAGGAATTTCTGAGGAGTACCAAAACCCTGATCACAGCAGACTATTGAATGTCTAATACACCAAATGCATGTGACCATAGTTATAACCCCAGAAATATATTTTCCAAACCTGGGTGCTATATAGCAGTGATTTCAGAAAAGACTGGCTAGAAAGCTGGTGTAAAGATTTTAGTACCTACTGCACAAACATTTACGTGGTGTTTCAATTCCTTTGCACTTTTCAAAGGTATGGTTGAATCTTCTCATATATTCTCCAAGTACTTGTGACAAATAATAAACTTAACATTGTAGTTCATAAGTACTACAGTTCTCTGCTCATAGAAGAACAAATTTAAAATTTTATTACTTTTTATTGCTCTAATCTCATTTTTATGTTATTCTATTTTTAGACGCTTATTTAATGCATGCATTCTTAAGTGAAGAAAGTATTGCCAACTTCAGTCTAGAAGCTAAGTGAAAAATATAGTCAACCTAAAATGTGGAAGGTTATTCTCATTTTCTCATAAATTTCTCTTCTGCCAGTACTGATGCCTTCCCTAAAACATTACTTTGGGGAAATTATCATTACAGGCATGTTTAGTGTATATATTTACATTTCCAGAAGAAGATGAGTGCATGTCAAGTGTATTTATTTACATTTCCTGAAGAAGATAAGTGTAATAGGTTATGGCACCTTGTAACCACGCAGTCAGAAATGGTGATCCTCAATCTAACCTTGCAGTACAACATATATTTCATCAAAAAGCCTGAGTATCTAGTATATCTCAGGAAGTAATTCTTGCTGAAATATTGCAGCAAACTGAGGACATTTCTGGCGGGGTGACAAAAAGATTTATTCTTGACTCAGCACTAATCAGTATACATGGAAGAAAAGTAGTCACTGCCAGTAAAGTTTTTAGAGATGAAGTTTCCAAGTGGCACAATGTCCAGGAGAATGACCCACAATAAAGAGTACAACCTTGAATACTGTGTTCAGTTTTGGGCCCCTCACTACAAGAAAGACACTGAGGTGCTGGAGCATGACCAAAGAAGGGCAACAAAGCTGGTGAAGGGTCTAGAGAACAAGTCTTGTGAGGAGCAGCTGAGGAAACTGGAGTTGTTTAGGCTGGAGAAAAGGAGGCTGAGGGGAGACCTTATCACTCTTCCCAAGTAACAAACGATAGGACAAGAAGAAACAGCCTCACGTTGCGCCAGGGGAGGTTTAGACTGGATATTAGGAAAAATTTATTTACCAAAAGATTTGTCAAGCTTTGGAACAGGCTGCCCAGGGAAGTGGTGGAGTCACTGGTGGTATTTAAAGATGTGTAGAGGTGGTGCTTAGGGACATGGTTTAGTGGTGGACTTGGCAGTGTTAGGCTTATGGTTAAACTCGATGATCTTAAAGGTCTTTTCCAACCTAAATGATTCTATGATTCTATGAAATACAGTTACTATAACTTGTTTGGTTCAAAAGGAGCTATGACTTCTTTTGTGTTGTCTGAATGGTGTCCCAAGCACATTACTAGTGTCAAGGCATCAGAGGGCCAGTGGCTCCCTGGTGCTGGGGCACTAGAGGTGTCAGGGCCTCCCCTGAGCCTGTCAGGGCAGGGCCTGGCGGCCAGGGCCTGTCCCACCGCCCCAGCCAGGAGCAGAGCAGCCAGGGGCACCAGGGCAGCCGCAGCCCTGGCCATTGGGCACCTCCCTGGGGACAGGGATGGGCTGAGGTTGGGCTGGGACATGCATCTGCAGGTGGGCCTGGCTTGGCAGGGCCCATGGCTGAGCAGGGCAGGGCTGTAGGGAGCTGGAGACTGTCCCTGCTGCAGCGTCACTGGGGCAGGGGCTGACGGCCCTGGGGGGCTGAAAGGATGTCCTGCGTTGTGGGCAGGGTGGCGGGAGACCCAGGGGGTTGGGTAGGGACAGCCAGGCCTGGTATTGCCCCCAGGGCCCTGACAATACCTTGGTAAAACAGACTTGCAAGTATAGCATCTTATTTAAGTAAAAGTACAATTCAAGTTTATTTGTAATTTACTGTAATCTCTGATCAGGCTTTCATTTCCTCAAGGAAACACAACAAATGACCTTTTTATATTTTAAAAAGCTGGAGCTTTTTAAAAGCTAATTTTAAGAATATTTGTTTTTCCAGGCTACAAAGGTTAAAATAATCATCTATTCTAACTTCACATCTTGTTATGATGGGATTTTATGTTTCATTAAGAATAGCTTTAAAGCAAGTACATTAATCAGTTCTCTGTAAATGGCATTTATAATGTTCAGTTTCAGGTTTGAGGAGAGAGGTGGTGTTATCAGGAGGCAGAGAACATTTCCACTGGTGACAAATTCAATGCAGACCCTGAAACAGCTTAATATACATACAAATTATCTCATATTAAGGGTGACAAATAACATATCTTTTGTTTGTTGTGTTTCCTCTTTTACCATAGATTGTGTTTTGTTGGAAGGTGCAGCTCAGCAGATGGGAGAAAGGCCACCTACTTGCTCCCTGCTGGCTGTCGCATACTGGATCAATGGACAGCCCTTTGGAGCAAGGGGAGCAGTGGTCTTCTCCTGAGAGAGAGAGACAGAACGGGAGGACTCCCAAGTCTGTATATAAGTGTGTATTCCCAAGAACAGGAAGGAGACACACTATAAAGATGCAGAGGTGATACACAGTTTCCAGGGGTCTCCAGTACACTGCTTGGAATTATTCACAACTCAGCAAGCCACTAAACATTGCTGTACTGAAAGAAAGAATGAAGTGAAGGACCTGTCTCTGACGTGAAATAGTGAGCAGTGAGGGCTTCTAATACTGCTTTCATTTTTATTTGATCTGACCCAGCTGATCTGAGCTTCTGTTCTGCAGAAGTCATCGTGTTGTAGTTTATCTTCCAATAAAATGTAATGTCAGCAGTTCAGAGCCCTTTCAGTATTTTTAGTATCATCACTTTAAAGAAAAGGTATTGATATCCACAGCTGAATTTGACAGTTGGGATCCCTGACTATTCGGCTACGCATCCCAAAATGAATGCCACGGAATCTCCTGAAGATGTAATTGATTCTTTTAAGAAGAAGTCAACAAGACATTCTTTGGTCCCACACTCACAAAGCTGAGATTTATTAGCATCCTTCTTGACTCAATTAATGCTTTTTATATGTATAAATTAAATGTTGCATCAGTATTTTTCAGGATATATGATTTAAATGGAAGATAATAGGACCTAGAGATGAATCTGCCTGAGGATATTACCAGATTACAAATACTTAAAATTAATATTAATATTCTAATATGATTTTCTCCCTTTAAATTAATGGAAAATAAAATACTATTGAGAGAGACAGAAAGAAAGAGAAAGGAAGAGAGAGCGATTTAGCTAATATTATTATGACACTCTATCAAAACATAATTTCTTACAGGTTCATTTTCTTGAACAAATCCTTTTTTCAAATGTATCAGAATTATTAGTTAGTACTCCCCCTTTGCTTCATTATGTTCTTGTAAAATATTTCATAACTTTTAACAGGAAATAATCAGAAATTGTTTCACCCATTTCCTTTTAGGTAATGGAACAATGAAGAGATTGCAGGTTGTATAGACCTCTGAGAAACAATACTAATAATTATAAAAAAGGTTAAATATTTGGAAGAACAGAGACTCGCAATTAAATATTACAGATTATGTTTGAAATAACATTTGTTCCACATCTAATGTGAGCCAAGAGACTTACTAAAAATTGCTTTCCAGATTATACTCTATTCCCAGTAAATTAAAACAAATTACTTACAATCTTTCTCTTGAGTGCTGAGAAGAATTGCATTGAAGAGACAATTTTGTTACATCTTTTTTGGTCTTTTCCTTCTAATATTCCAGTTGTGATTACTGGACAGAAGCACAAGTTTTCAAATTACGGGGTTAACTCATTCATTCTAGCCATCTATAGTATATGAATATTTATCTGAGTATGAATCTGAGCAAATTCCAGAAAGACTGGCACCATTTTTTTTGTCTGACCATCAAGATAATCATAAATCAATCTTGGACTCAAAGTCCTTCACCAGGAAATTCCAAGTAAATCAATGAAATGTTCATGAATGGTGGATATAAACTGGTATTTGGTTACTGTTACATTGTCTTGACTTTGTTTAATAATTCAGTTGTGGCAGGCCAAATGGTAAAAGAGATGATACTGTTTTCCAGTATGTGCCTTGGGTAGTTTCTGTATTTCATTAAAGGTGACAAAATGCATTACTACCCAAGTTCCCAAAAGTATTTACTTCACACTCTTCCCTTATGAAAGTGTCTCTGTATTCAGTTTCTTTTTTATGTGTAATTCTCTTTCACCTGTTTTCATATATCTTATCTTTTTCTTTTTTTTTTTTTTTCCAGTGGCTGCTTTCCATTAAGATTTTATAGGCAGGTTTGAAGTATTTGTTCCTAGCTGGTTATAAGGTTAACATAAAGTGAGCCATAATGCTCTGTTCTGTGAGTATTTCATGAAGTTAGCTGAAGGCAAGTTAATGATTGATATTTTAGTCACTGTAAGACTAAAACTTTCCAGCTTTAAACATGCTACTAATTTCTTTTTAATCTTTTGTGTGTGTGTGTTGTCAACACTCTTTAACTGACTTGCATTTTTATGTAACAAAGCATCATAACACTGATACAACTCTACAGCATGAATTGTGTTCTTGGGTTCCTTTACAAAGCAGTACCTTTGCTTTGCTCAACAGACTGTAAGAAGGTAAGTCAGACTGCTCCTGCACTACCTGTTGGACAATCTGAGTCATAATGCAGTAGACGTGTGGATTTTAGTTTTTTTCTTTTCCTTAGAAACTATGTTAATACTAAATCTACAGAGAGGGGCTAGCTTTTTTGCCTTGGAAGACAGTTATTTAAAGGACATGGGACCATTCCTTTAATGGTAAGATATCTGGATAGAAGAGACATTATGAAACTCCACTCACAGAACCTGCAGAATGTTCTTCAACTATTACGGTACACGGTTTATATTAAATCCCCTCTCAGTCCCTTGAGAGCTGTGCATGTCCTGCACACATCCTTGACATCACAACGATGTGATTTACAAGGCATCCAGCCATATTCTAGCAGGCTATTGGTAAGGTACTCCATTTTGTACTGCTTCCCTCCTTTCCCTCTTCCTCCTTAACAGTAACATTAGATTCAGACTGAAAAACAAATGTTGTAAATGGAAAAAGGCATTGAGTGGTGAAGCAGTGAAGAACAAGAGTATGTATAGTGGTCTGCCATATATTCCTCAGACAGCTAAAATTCAGCCTAGATCTTCCACCTTGTCTTTGTTAAAGAGGTGGTCTCTTTCCATTTGCAAAGAAAGAACTGTGAAATTTTTATAAAATATCCTGCATGCCTATGTATGAGAATATATAGCCCATTATACTGCCTTATTTTTTTAAACTTCTGAATATTTTCTTCTTAAAATAAAGAAAAGGAGGTTTTGGTGGAACAGAGAGAGTCTTTAAAGCAAAATTGAAATAAAAATATTGTTTCTCTTATTATAGTAATTATTAGTAAATATTATAAGAATTATTACAGAAATTCTGTTACCACATAAATATGCAGAGATTATATCATATTAGGTCTTTTCCTTATTCATTCAAATTTTGATGAAACATCCAGAAAATTCCTCTTTTCTCTGAAGACATAAATAGGGAAAAAAACCCATGATACTGTGAAACCATTGCTTTAAACATTGAAAATACTATGGAAGCTTTTTTGTCTTAGGGGCTTCAGTTCAATCATGTGGCTACCTTTGAAGTACTTGAATCTTCATACCAAATGAACAATTACGAGCTACTTAAAAATATACCTGTGTTGTGGCCCTTAAAGATCATCTGGACTGGAAGTGCAGATTGAGAAAGTAATTTAGGTGACTGATTGATTGAGTCAGGAAATGAGTGTCAGCAGGGGCCAGCAAGCCTGGATTGGAGGATTTGAGGATTGGAGAATCAAGCTTTCAGAGCTTCCCCTGCTACACCTTGATACAGTTTGGATGCAGTGTTAGTGCCTACTGTTGCAGTACTAAAAATATCAGGGACATACTTCTGGTGTTGGTTCAGCTGGAGTCAAGAAATGACACTAAATGTTGTCCATATCCTGTGAAGCAGTATGTTGGCTTAGGGTACAATTAATCTGTCTCAAGATCATTTAGATCTTGAGCTGATGTCTTGGTTTTAAATCAGCAGTAAGGAAGCAGCATGACTTTACAACCTTGTAGTTAGATCTGTCATTGGGAGATGAAGTTATAGGCATTGATCAAAGGAATGTTTTTATATTTAATGAGGAAGCACTGTAATAATGCCAGAAGCAGGGAATTCGTCCTAACCATTTAGCTGAGCTCTTCGACATGAGGCTTCCAAGTCAAATACACATATACGTATACATGTTTGCACCCTCTTCTCCTAATCTGCCTCTTCTTCCCCACATTTTTATCCTGCCACTGCCCCTAAACTCTTTTCCACAGAAAAAAAGCTGCAAAAATAAGATAAGAAAAAATTATATCCCACCTTGTTGATGAGCACTTTAATGACTGAGTTATCACATAAACATCATGACATAATACCACTGTCCTGGTTTCAGCTGGGATAGAGTTAATTTTCTTCCTAGTAGCTAATACAGTGCTGTGTTTTGGATTTAGTATGAGAATAATGTTGATAACACACTGATGTTTTAGTTGTTGCTAAGTAATATTTACACTAGTCAAGGACTTTTGAGCTTCCCATGCTCTGCCGGGTGCACAAGAAGCTGGGAGGGGGAACAGCCAAGATAGTTGAACCAAACTGGCCAAAGGGTTATTCCATACCACACGATGTCATGTTCAGTATATAAACTGGGGAGAGTTGGCCAGGGGGCAGAAATCACTGCTTGGGGACTGGCTGGGCATCGGTCAGTGGGTGGTGAGTGGTTGCATCACTTGTTTTTTTGGTTTGGTTTTTTTTTCCTTTTCCTTGGGTTTTGTTCCTCTCTTTCTCTCCTTATTTTCCTTTTCATTGCAATCTAATATTATCATTATCTTTACCATTATTGTTATTATTATTATTATTACATTTTATTCTACTTTAATTATTAAACTGTTCTTATCTCAGCCCACGAGTTTTCTTACTTGTGCTTGTCAGGTTCTCTCCCCTATCCAACTGGGAGGGGCGAGGGTGAGTGAGCGGCTGTGTGGTGTTTAGTAGCCGACTGGGGCTAAACCATGACACATCTTTATGATGTCATGCAGGTGTTCAAAGAGTTCCTTTGCATCTGAGGTTGAAGCTGCCAAGCTATGAAGTGCTGGTGGGAAGAAGCACCACAGAGTACCAATAAAACAGAAGGGTAAGATTAAAGACATATTCAGTGTCCCTATTAGCCAGCTCTCTGTTACTTCTGACTCATGATGCCGTTATCTCAATTCTCTTACATGACAACAGGGTTATGCAATTGGAAAATTAACAAGGAAAAACCCATAACTTTAAATTTCTTGTTGCAAAGGTAATTTTTTGGATGCTCATTATTATATTCTTATATATATTTTTGTATATATAAAGAAAATATAATTATCTTATTTGGAGAAATATTTTTAATAGGACAGGGCAGATGGGAATATATTTTACTATTTTTTTTTTCATCTTTCCTGCAGGTTAAAAATGAGAATATAAATTTTACTGTGTGGGTTTCGATATCTAGATCTATGTTTGAGGTCTTCCTCCTTGGCTGCCTATATAGTCAATAAAGATGTGGTCAATATAGTTAGTGGAGTCAAGGGCATGATTCTTCTTATTCTAAAGTAGATATCTAAACCAAGCTGAATGAGCCATAACTTGAAAGTGCTTTTTTCTTTTTTCTTGCCTATAAAGGAAGTCAGCCTACTGTGACTGTCATCTCCAGACATCTATTTTGTAGTCATCTAAAGTTTGAATAGTGTAATCACACTCACAGTATTTGAGTAGGTAAACTTACATGAGTTTAATCCTGTTTCTGCTTTTTCCATTCAATGTTCTTGAGTATTCCTTTCTAATTTTTCACTTTCTTAGGTAATAGGTATGGAATGAGATAGGGAGAAGATTAATGGACTGGAAATCAGAGTAACCAAAGCTGTAGAAGACAGGGGAATATGTGTAGATGTGTCATATGGCCTATTTAATAATACGTAAATTACTTTCAGATAGCTAAATCTTAAACTTTAAAAATGAGATTTTAAAAGTTGGAGTTAAAAACTTGTAAAAAAACTTGTAAAAAACTTGTAAAAAAAAAAAAAAGAAAGAGACACTCTGGAGAGAACACTCCAGAGACAACAGATCTGTAAAGCTGTCAACACAAGCCAAAAAGGGAAAGCACTGCAGGTATATAAACATGCCAGTAGAAACCTTGGAGATTTCTCTCATTTGGGGTTCTGCCTAGTAAGAATCTGAGTTCCACATGGTGAACACCCACGCAGTCAATGTGATACCTCTTCCTTTACTTGCATGAAAGATTCTTCTATTGAAGAAAAAAGTGAGTTAAATCTAGTATCAAAGTAGAACTATTATTACTACACATTTCTTATTATAAACTTAACAGAACTTTGTAAATGAAGTGCTGCTTAATTCTCTCTCATTGTATGGTTCTTTGCAATGTCAGGGGTAAAAAGCTGATTTAAACAGAACACAATAAACCTGAGAATGTTCAATTAAACTTTTATTTATCTAAATATTAAAATATTTTTTTTTGTTCTCTGGAATGTTTTCTTTATACTATAGAAGAGTAATAATTATCTGTAGGGGGCTGCTATATTTGTGAGTCTGTCCCAGGCCCTGAAGCGTTGCAGCCAGCCATTAGGTATTAGGAAATGGCTTCTTTCCATCATGCATTACATCATCATGAATTATTAATCATTATTATTAAAATATTGATCTTGTGTCTATGCAATGTGTGCTAAGAGAGACTGGATATAAGTCATCTTAAGAAAATATTATATGCAGGCATTATATTTAGCTACCTTCCTCTCTGTAATCCTTTTAACCACATATCAATCAATCCCTCTGATTAGCCATGCCAAATGTTCCAAAACAAGAAATAAGAGAGTGGAAATAAGAATGACCTGTCTGGTGCAGCTTACAGATCAAATGATTTTGAGATCATTCTATTAGTAATGATTGCAGCCTTAGGCAAATTAAAAATAAATTTAAAAATTGAAAAAAAAGGCAAAGAAAAAAGAAAAGAAGGTGTCCTTGAAGTTAAGTTCTGCTCACACTTTGAAGAAATTTCTCTGTTCAGTTTGGTGTAATGCCCTTTTTCTATAGCAAGTAAAATAGGTCCTGATGAGCTACAGATCTTCCATTTGTTAGCAATGCTTATTAAATTAAGAGTTTAGATCAGGAATAATAATTTTACATGAAAATGCCTACAGCCAAACTGCCAAAACTTTTGCTATGATCTTGCAATCACAGTTGATTAGCCATAATCGGCCTATAACTTTAGCAACGAAGGAGATCATTTGCTGAATCATACAGATACTAAACAATTTGCATAAAGATGAGAAAATGTTCTTTAACTTACAGAGTATTGAATAACTTTTCTAAAGACTGTTTAGTTTTTCCTAATATTAGAAAATTACTGCTTTCTTTCCTCAGGTTTTACTATTGAATACAATATATTTTTCGCTAACTGAATAATGCAGTCTTAGTTATAAGAAGTAAAATAGGAAGTCAGGCTACAAAATATGCAAACTGTGTGGTGCTTTTTTTTCAAAGTAATGCATTCTATCTATGTGCAAGATCAAATGAAGATGACTTTCCTCCCCAGGCTTAACCAAACAGCTCATCAAGATTCCATTTTGCCTCTTACAGACAAGCACAAGAAATTAAAATAAATCTAATATATACTTGAAAGTTGTTGTTTTTACAAAGGTTTGAAGATAGTACTTTGGATACAGGAAAGCAAAGAGAATGGCTGTCGTAGTTTTGCATGATATGCCTACAGGACATTTAAGAAATGGCATTTACCACTGAAACTAGATACTGACAGCACATGGAAAACAACAGAAGGACAGAAGAAGAATGAAACTTATCCTTAGTCCTAATTGGCAAGGCACTCATATAAGAAGTAGAAGATCTGGATTCTGCATCTTGCAATTTTTAAGAAGTCTAATACTCATGTAATGCAAAAATTTACATAAACATATCTACATTTCCTTCATTCTCATATGAAGAAAAGTGTAAAGATAACCTTTGTATTAATATAATGCCTCTACTTTGGCTTTTTTTTAGGGTAGTCTTTCAAAATAACTTTGAATAGCCGGAAGATTTTTTTAGATTAAGATATACAGACCACAAAAATATAGAGAGAATTTGCTCATGCCGTCTTTCCCTTCATCAACAGCATTTTCAGTTATTCTTTGTTTCTGTATTACTGAAGATATTGTACACATAAGTGATCCAGTAAAGTTACTTTGGTCCTCAACAGCAAGATTTAATTTGTCTTTGACCTTGAAGTTGTAATGATGTGTTCTCAATGCTGCATGTGATTTAACAGCACAGCACTTAGTCAAGTCCTACAGATCACATATCATCTCTGGAAATTATTTTTTTAAAATTTTAAAAGAAAGAAAAAATAAGTGGCTAAAATTCAATCCAATACCTCTTCCACCTACTTCTGAATATTTCTTTCAAATAACAACCCAAAAACCTGCATACAATCAGACAGTAAAAAAGGGAAAAACAGAAGTGGTTTAGAAAAGATCTAAATTGTTCACTTCACTTGAAAATTGAATTTTGAACTTTTTAAAGTCATTATGACTGCTAATATAGCAATACCTTCACTAAACTCCTTCAATTGGTTCATTTTCAATAACAATTAAATTTTTTGAGGTGTTTAGGGAGAACTTTAAAACCTTGGGATTCAAAATCCAAGACCTTTGTTGGGGTTATATAAATAATAGCTGTGTTATACATAGTGCCTAAAAAGTTTACAGATACACCAATTTATTCATTGGTGTCAGGTAAAATGCAAAGATTAACGTTGACTTTATAGATTCTAATGAGAATATATAAACTTTACATTGTAAAAATTAACAGTAAGATCTCTGTGCAACATCACTCATTGCTGTACTTAAATTGATGAGTGATAACATATCTGGACTTTAGGAAAAAAGACTGACTTATGCAGGAAACTAGCAAGCAGGATTCCATGGGAGACAGCTCTGAAGGAGCTCGGGCAAGCTGGCAAGTCTTTAGGGACAGCATCTTCCAAGAACAAGGATGGTCCATACCAACCCTCAGGAAATTCAAGTAGACATGTCAGGGGAACAGCTTGCACATGACTAAGCATCAATGCAAAAAAACAGTGTATGGAAGGTGAAAGCAGAGAAAGGCTATAAAGCAGGAATTTAGAAATGTTGCTTGGGCAATAGAAAAGCCAAAGCTCAACTGGAGGTAACACTTGCAAGTTATGTCAAAGTCAAAAAAGAAGATCATCATTGCTACATTAGTAGTAAAAGGCTGGATGGCTGGACAAGGAAAATGTGCTATCATTGCTGAAAGGAGCAGGTGACGGTGACAATAGAGGCAGATGAAGTTGAGGCATTTTATGCTTCCTTTGCTTCAGTATGCACTCTCATCAAACCTGCATATGGCATGGAACTGGAGAGACCAATCAATACACTGGAGAGCAGGGCTGCCATGCAGAGGGAACTGGACAGGCTGGAGGTATGGGAAATTTCTGAAATTCAAGAAGGACGAATGCAAAATCCTGCCTTCAGGAAGTGATACAGTTGGGAACTGATGGGCTGGGGAACAGTTCTGGGGAAAAAGCCCTGGGGGCCCTGGAGTACAGCAAGCAGTATACCCAGGTAGTAGAGACAGCCAACAGCATCCAAGGCTGTGTTAATAGGAGCACAGGCAGTTAGTCAAGGAAAGGGATTTTTACCCTCTTCTTAGCACCCATTAGACCACAGCTAGATACTACATCCCAGTCTGGGTCCTGCAATATAGGAGAAAAGACATCATTAACTGGGGTGAATTCAGCCCATGATGGTTGGGGCTGGAGCACTTGCCCAGTGAGCAGAGACTGAAGGACTGGGGCTTGTTCAACATGGAGAAGAGAAGGCTGCAGACCGAACTAACAGCAGGTCCATGGTGTATACAGGGAAGCAGGTCATCAAGGGGACAGGGCCAGGCTTTTCACAGCAGTACATGGAGGCCTCACAAGGGACAATGGACATAGCTTGAAAGATCTGGAATTCAGACTGGATATAACAAAAAACTTTTTCCCCATGAGTTGAGTCAAGCAGTGGAGTGGGTTGGCTAAAGGGACTAAAGACTTCCTGAGGTGCCTCCCTACCTGAATTATTCTATAAACCCATAATTCTAAAGAAAACAGAGATTTTTACCTATACAATTATCACAACCTGAATAATCAGAAAACATATGCAAGTGGGTAGGATACTCTTGCTCGCATGAACTGAAATATATTTATCAAAAACCACTGCACAAGTAGGTAGAATATATAAGCATCTATGTAGCATTTTAGATTATTTTCACTCTGAAAAGGTGCATTACTCTATGGATATAAAAGTCCTTGATGTCTTAACTGCACAAACAGACATTTATTTCATCAGCAGAAAATGGCTGTACTGCTTATCAACAAGGCTGTAGAGAGTCAACTCTTCTTGCTGGAAGTTTCAGGCTTCTAAAGCTTAGCAATACAGAATTAAGTTATCTGGTAGCAAAAAGATGTCAGTATGATCAAACTAAGGATACTCTAAAAATCATTGTGGTTTTCATTAAACCTCATTGTATCAGTGGTCATCAAGTGTTTCCAAAAAGATTATTAAATAGGTTTGGACTTAAGTTAATTAGACAATACAGTTTGATTGAATTCCAGTTTATTATTCACAGACATTGCATGTTAGAAATTTTAGCTCTTTGAGGAAACCTTAGAGAAGGTTTTTTGGGTATTGTCTGCCAGGGAGTAGTGAGGCTGGGCTGCCCGTAACGGCAGGGGAGCCAAGAGTGAGAAGCACCAACTCACTGAGGGGCCCAGTGCCACGGTACCCCACTAGGAGAGCAGGGCTGGGCTGGGCTGGGGACAGTGACTCAGGTCAGCTCAATGCCTGGTGATTGCTAGGCAAGTCTTCACTGACCAGGCAGGCCAAGGCAGGAAGTCAAGTCATCAAGGTAAGTTTAGGATTAGCAAGAAACAGAGCACAGCACAGCATATCTATGACATAGCTCAGGCAAGGACTGAGCCTAAATATGGCTCCCAGGCCAATAGGAAAAATGTGCATAGATGGAGGCCCAGTGAAAGCATCTGACAGCTCTTCCAGAATATATCACTTTCCACTTCTCACTGATCTGTCTTGCACCTTAGTTATATTTATAGAAGTCTGATACTAGGTGACACAGCTGTACCCTATCAGAGCCGGCCTTCAATACAGGTAGCCAAACCTCCAAGAGGAGCAAAGACATATCATAAGGAAAGATGATTATAGACTGGTCAGGTCAGTTAGAGCCTCTTGGTGTACTCCAGACTGAAATTATTTGAAGAAGCTGTAGGTGTGCCTTGTATGTACACAAGAAGGAAGAAAATAAGACATCTTTTACAGATGCTCAGAAGAATAATAACAACATCGGTCTAATAATCATGCTTACTTCAGCTTCCATGGAGTAGTAGAAGAGAGATGAGAAGTCAAGCAGGACTACTAAAATAAAGATTTTTGGATTTTGGGTGCCTTTGAGTCCTCAGCCCGGGAGTGAATCACCACAACAGGAAGAGTGACTGAAAGCCCTGTTCTAGTTATGAGATTTTTGAGCTCTGAAGTATAAAGCCTGCAGGAATCTAGATACCTTGGATGTTCTGCTAAAATATCTTTTCTTATGTTTGGTTTCTTCTGCAGATATGGAGCAATATTCTGTTTTTAAAAGTTCGTTTATTTCACTGAATTTTAGCACTGTTCGCAAGCTCCAAAGGAAAGAATTAGAAAAGAGATGGATTGGACTGCCAAGGAGCCACAGCTGCTTCTTATGGAGGTATAATTTGGGTTGGTGGGTGAATGTCCAGATTCTACTCTTGGAAGCTAAAGGCAACGTACCTGTCCCATGAGGATACCACACACCTAGAAAGAATGAAAGAGCTCAAAGCTGTTTCCTTAGACTATCACTGCACTCACTTTAATATCTACACATTCAAGTAAGATATTGAAATGAGCCTAGACAACAGGAAAAATCTTTGAAAATTAATGGTTTTCTGTATGTTATCCCTTCTCAAATCCTGGAAAAAAATCCTTTATTAAAAGTATCAGTTATATGTTAAAAAGAATTCTTTTGTTTTCATTTACCATTCTTAAGTTCTTGACACAGAGTTGTGTCACATAATTATGACTCAGCAAATAGTTTACATGGTACTTGTCTGTTCTGTGAATTGGATAAACATGACTCTTATAATTCTCTTTCAGTGAAATACACTCACATTTATGTCCTCTAAGGCTCCCAGCATAAAATGTAGATTGTGGTTCTGTGTCAATGTGAACCTTCACTCAAATCAAGTGGGAATTGCTACATGAACTTGAATGAAGCCTTTGTGGTCCTCACAGCTTGGATTAGGACCTCCATTATTTTTCCTGAACAGAGTCCAACAATTTTTAATCTGCTCATCTGGAATTTCCTAATAATAGGGGTTTAAATCAAACAGAAAAGCAATATGAAGACAATAAAATCGAAAATGGTGGGTTTGCCTTTCTATTAGTTTCAACAGTTGATCCCACTTTTAAGATAATCCTCTCAGAAAAAAAGGCTTTTGGTTAGCTTCAAAGGCTGTGGGTAGCCTGTTGAAATTTTCCAGCATATTCAATACAAAATATGGTTCATAAAAATGGCTTGCAATTTAATTCTGCAAAGGCTGTACCTGAATTACTGTCAAATCTGTGTTTGCTATTGATTAGGTGTTTGTTTGTTCCCAGAAAGATAAAATGAACCAGCCTTCCAGTGTAGACTTACAGGGGTCTACCAAGCATATTATACAAAATGAGATGGGAAAAAATGCTGACTTCTTAGAAGACATTCAAAAATGACAAAAAAAAAGGAGATTTGTCACAGATTTAATATGGAGAGATTAGGAAATATTAATATACACTTTGAAGAATGGTCAAAAAGAATACGCAATTTATATAACATACTAAGTGGAAAGGTTTATTGATCAGGACAAGGGAGAACAAAACACAAAATAGTTGAATAGGACAGCATGAGCTCCAATGGTTTCTATTTAACTAAGTTTAGAATTTAAAAATGTATCTAGCCTTCTCAAATAACTGACATTGATTTATATGTGTTTAATACAATGCAATATGTTCAATGACAAAAGGAAACAAGCAAATTAACATCCGTACCTGCAGATTCAGTGAAATATAGTGGAAGAAGATGAGAAGTATGCTTTGGCTTGCAAGCCATTACCATCTCTTTTACCTTCTATTTGTTAATACTATTAGCTGTTTTCCAGATCACAAATTTGTCTTTGTGATCTGGGCCAATAAGCCTCTCAGCCAAGTAGAAACCAAGTATAGCACAAATAAAGCCCATTAATATTTGAGGTGGTTTTTTTCTCTCTCACTAAAATAAAATTAGGCTTTCTGATTGAGATGAAGTCTGTTGGAACAATGTCTGTTGGCTGCATTATAAAACTTGTATCAAAGAAAATTATTCTTCCAGAATCTAAATTGGACTCTGATTTCTTTTAAAGTCTGATTTTCAGGAATTACAAATAATCCATAAATTCTCAGAGAAAGTAAATATTTATAGGAGTATTCTGAAAATTTCAGAATATTCTGAAATTAAGTAACTTAAAATATGACAAATAAATAAACATGTCAAATAGTAAATATGCCAAATAAAGTGAAATACGCCAAGTTTGGCAAGGAATCAAAATACAGAAACATTGGTTCTCTTTTTTTCTTTTTTTAAAAGTGTTTTGCATTATAACTCTTTTGAAACACTTTTTTCCTATAGTTACTTTTTTTGGTCTCATAAATCTTTTTTTTTTTTCTATTCGATAGTATTTTTACATACTTCTGAAAATGTGTTCATGAGAAGTCCTCTATTTTCCTGCCAACATAGGTTTAAAATAATCTGCATAATTAGTAGATCTGTGCAAAGGGGCTCATATATAAAGAGCTGGTATTATTAAATTCAAATGCAAATATGCATATGCAGGAAATACTTAGTCCCTTTGCATATAAGAATAAACACCCTGTTCGTTGAATCAGAACTATTACCAAAATCTGCTAGCAATGGCACTTAGACATATTTCCAAAGCACTGCATAAACTTTGTCACCCTAGAAGGAAAAAAAAAAAAAATCTTCTGAAATTCATATAAAAAGTTTTAAAATGGTCTTATTGCCAAAGCTATTGAAGTAATGCGTAATACATACCCAGTTTTGGGTTTTGGTTTTTTTTTTTTACTTGGTTAGTATTGTAATTTATATTTATTAGAAAATATACAGCAAAGGCCATAAATATGGATGTACCATGTGATGATGTGCAGACATACAGATATTTATTTGATTTTAATAACCTTTGAAAATCATCTGAGGAATGTATACTGATCTTCATGTTAATATGTTCCACTGTGTAATATTGCTAACATCCATATTTCATGAGTACAATTTATGTTGGGAAGAATGATGCCTTTATTTACATTTCCAGTCTTCTGAAGAGTATGATTGTGCTTCTGTCAGCCTTTTACACCAATTTTCTTCTCTGTATATTTTATGAAGATTTATTTTTTCCAATGGGTTTCCTTTCTCCATTTTGAAATTGATTTAGAAAGGTTGAATGGTACCTGACTCATTGAAAATAGGGCTATGTAGCTAATTTCAATATACACAAATAATTACAATTTCAGGCATGTCTCATACCTGTCTCCAAACATCCCAGAAATTTCATCAAGAACTAAGCAGTTCAGGAAAGGTCTAAAATTAATAAAGTGAATTTTCTAATACCGAATTTTAAGCATCTTTAATTCCAAAGTGAAATCCATGACTTCTACATTTACATACTCAGCATTATATTTATGCAATTTTATCCGTATGTGTCCATTTCAAATAATCTCTGCTTACCCAGCACTATTGAAAGCATCTCAGTTTACCTGCCACACAATTAGTTATATATATTGGAAAAACTGGAAGGTGAAAAATAATCCATACTTAATAATTGTAGCTGTTAGAAATCCTAAATATTCATAAAGTCCACAGTGAGATAAGTAATTTATGAACACATTGGTCAATGTAAATTTTCATTAATTCATTAACCTAGGGACTCTAGCTACTGACAAAATGCAATTCATCTTCATAACAACTTTTCTCAATTAGAATTTCTCCATCGTGACAGATGTCTAAGCTGTAAAACGTGGTATACCTGCAGCCTATGAGGATTATTCCTTAGTGCTGGTGTGGGTTCAGTGTGATGTTTGCAGAAGTAAGAGGGTTCGTGCATCGTGAAACTGTATTCCATCTGCATCTGGATATATGTTCTCTTGGGAACACACAGAGTGACGGGAAGAGGAAGAGGAAGGAGAAGAGGAAGAGGTGAAAGGGCAGGGCAAGGGCAGGGCAGAGCAAGGGCAGGGCAAGGAAGGGCAGGGGAGGGCAAGGAAGGGAAGGGAAGGGAAGGGAAGGGAAGGGAAGGGAAGGGAAGGGAAGGGAAGGGAAGGGAAGGGAAGGGAAGGGAAGGGAAGGGAAGGGAAGGGAAGGGAAGGGAAAGGCAAACAAGGAAAAAAGGGAAAAAAGAATGGGGAAAAGGAAGAAAAAGAAAAGGAAAATGGAAAAAAGGAAAAAAGAAAAATGGTGACAGGAAAAAGGGGCAAAAGGGAAAAAAGAAGAAGGAAAAAAAAGAAAGGAAAAAAAAGAAAAAAGGGAAAAAGAAAAAGGAACAGCTCTGAGATTTCTGTGATGTATCTGGAACATGGCCAAAGCCAGGCAGAGATTGTAGAGACAGCTTTAAACAACTATCTTCTGTCCCTCTCTTTCACCTCTTTTCACCCAGCAAATCGTGACATGAGAATAAACCTGAGTCAACATTTGCAATTACTTCATTAATGAATAAATGAGTTATGCAGTAGACTACACTAAGAACTAAAGATTCTTGCTAGCTTGCTTGATTTGACTGTGTAGTTTTCAACTTCTTCTTTGTCATATAGCAGTCTCCATTATTCTAGAAAAGCTTGTTTTGCTTTGTTTTTCTCTCTCTCTTGAAAAAGAGAATTCTGAGCATAGCTAAAAAAAGCATCTACAATCTATTTTAAAAGAAAGAAGTAAAACAATACATTGGCTGTCTTTACCATTCTAATAAACTCTAACACTGCATTCTATTTGTACAAGTCCCTATTGTATCTTTTTTCTTTTTTTTTAATAAACCTCTGAGCTCCTAATATTTTGTTTGCAGAATCTCCTTATTTTCACACATTATTCCATCTACCTTTTCTTTTAAGGTTGGAATACACATAAAAGGAAATCATGACCTAAATAAACTAGACATAAAGTGGAAGATGTTAGTAGCTGGTTGTCTTTTCAGTTAAATAAATAAACAATTTTTTAATTTTACTTTCTTAGCCCTGATCTGAAGTAATTAATTTATACTCTACATATTACTAATTATTAATAATAAATAAAAATATTATTTGTATGCATAAAAATATGTAGATCCTTCTTAGTACTATTAAATCAGGAACGATACCTTAAGAAAGATTTAACTATTTATACCAGTTCAAAATAGGTGTTACTTGTCATTATTCTGATTTCCACAAAATTGCAGATCATGCAAAAAACTAGGCTTAAGTATAATCTACTGTAAAACAGAGTTTGACATTTCATTAATAGATATGGCTGCCTGACATTTTCTGCTACAAGTCCTTTTTAAAATTGATCCGTCGTTGGGCTTTATTTTTGCTGTTTGGTTTTCTTAGTGTTTGAATAGAAACAATCCAGTTACCTCCTAGAATGCCTTTGCGTTCTTGCTAAGAAAATGTCATAAGCAACTAATTAAAAAAATCAAATGATTGATGAATGGATTTGATACCCTGAAGTGGGGTGGTATGGGCAGAAAGGTGCCTGATACATTTTCCTGGTAAAGCAGCTGGAATATATTTATTTGAAACTGTCAGATGATTCTCTGAGCGCTTTCTGTGCTCTCTTCTCTCATATGTTCTGATCAAACTGTAAAACTACACCCATACCATTAAAAGAAAAGAAAAGAAAAAAAAAAGCCATACCCATGGGGCTAGGCTGAGTAGCCCCACCAACCAGTGATCTCTGAGACTGTGCCTAGGCACAGCTCAAGACGTCAAAGGCATCCAAGACCACTCCCGTTGGGCAATATGGTTGAGTCTATACATTTGGTCCATTTCACCATGCTCAATCTTGTAATAATATTTCTGGAAGTTGTATTTTCAAAACCTCTTGCATATCCTCTAGTTCATCCAGATCATGCCCCAGATAGCTCAGTCTCATTCCTTATAAACATCCATTGATAGGTTGCAACACAACCCTCATAATTTTTCAATACTTTGAACAAAACATGGTAAAGACTGCAAGGGCCTCTTGGGCACCAGATGGGGCTTAGGTGCTGTCCATGGACACCTGCTGTACAGCATTAAAGTAGTCCTCAGGGCCAGACTGCAGTGTCTGTTGTGTCTCTGTAATAAGCATAGGGTGGGCAGCTGTGAAGGAGCTCAGCAAAACTTCACTGCTGCTTTTTCTCTAGCCAAAAGTCATTTCAATAGCGCATTCGCCATCTTCTTACTACTAAGCAAGCTGCAAAGTGTGGGTGGGAAGGAGAAAAGGACAAACTCAAATGCAAGGGGCCAAGAAGCAGAAGCAGAGAGATGCTGATTGTTAAAACAGGAGGAAAAGGAGCAGAAGGGCAGAAAGAGCAGAACAGAAAAGTGAACTACCAAGGCGGTCTGCTCGAGTTGCTCTTTGAACAGAAAAAATGTTATGATCTGCTAAATATGCTGAAAATTTGGACTGTAGGCATATCAAGTGGGATCATCCAGAGATAATGGACATTTGAATATTCTAGTATTAAGCTCCTTGTATCTCAGATGGGTATAATAGTATTAAACCTTCTCAAAGTGATGTTGTGTATGCAAAATAATGTTTGTGAGTTACTCAGATATCACAGTGATATGTATACCACAAAAATGCCCCAGAGGAAGTTAATAATTCTAATTCAGTGTACAGTTGAAATGGTGTCCTGTACATAAGATATGGATGACGTACTGAATGATGAAGTTAAAAAATTACTAGCTAGCTAACTAGCTATTTTATGCATATACTCTGTTCTTTGTCTTTTGGCCAGAATTGTCTCAAGGAAAAAAGAAAAATTAAATGGTTATATAATTACAGTCTGCATCATAATGCATATGTCAGTCAGCTGAAATTAAAGTTGTACAGAAAATTCTAATCTGATATTGCTTGGCTTTTGAGTATTAGCCTTTATGCTGCTGTTAGAGGTCTGTTTTCAGTCCCATTCTCCCATCTACACACAGTAAAATATTAAGTTTCTCTTTTATATTTATATTTCTTACATGTGAGATGTATCTGTTTGCCTGACCAAATCTGGGAGAGGACATGACTGACATTAGCTGATCACATTACTATGCAATACCCTTCCCTGTGGAGCAGAGGGCATGAATCTCTTTTAGTTCACCTATAGACCAGGTGCTCAGAAACTTGCAAACAAGCCATTTGTACCCTCTACAACCCTAAGAGGAAGTGACACATACGGTGTATGTAGCCCTAATAACCATGTAGACTTCAGATTTTACAGTGATGAAGAGAAAGAATGACTTTTGTAAATGTTATTCAAGGAAAAAACCTACTTATTTTGGGTTCAATCCCAGTGAGTAAAGTTTGTGCTAAACAGTATCCCTACTATCAGTGTGCCTATTTGCATGGCTAATTCCTTCTCTTTGGGTGTATAAGTAAAAAAAAAAAAAAGCAGCTCAGGGTAAAAAATATCTGTAACTGTATACAGGAATAAAAAGAAATACAAATGCATTTTTAAGCCCCTGAGAGCAAAGTCTGTACTTTTTATGTTTGCTCAGCATCAAATACAGTAGAGCCACAATCCTTGTTGTGCTCTTGGGAAAAACATCAACATTATTACTATAAAATTGTTGGTGTTTGATTATATTCTCAGTTTTTGTTGCAGTTCCTGTTCATATTATAAGAACGACGAGAACTCAAAGAGGAAAAAAAATATTGTTTGATTTCATCAATTTTCCATTCACAGCCTTTTAAATTCTCTTTACATCCATGGGACAATGAATTCCACAACTTCATAATTAGTTTGGTATTTGTGAGAGAGTTGTGAGGTTTTGGAGTTTTGCACTGCCTTTATATTCTATTTACCATTTAGAGGAATGCTGAGGCACCAGTTAACCATTTATCCCAGCCATTTGTCAATATAATCTTTAAAGTTATGGTGCCTCACATTGCAGACAGACAACAAGTTATAATGAAAGGAGCTGATTATGGTTTCTCAGTATCCATCATGACATAGCACTGTGTTGAACAGTCAGTGAAAATGATGTGTTAGGGGATTTTCAGCTAGGAAAGCGGGGGAGGGTGTAACAGACTGCTTCTTCATGAAAGAAGTGCTTTGTCCAGCATGCTAAAAATGAGCTACTTGTTGGTGTGCAGAGCTGGCACCAGTCCAGAGTCTTCAGACCTCACATTTTCTTAGCTTTTCTTTGTCTCAGACACTGCACGGTATTTCTAGCTGGTGTAAAGATATCTGTCATTCTTCTTGCGTAAAAAAGAACAACAAGGAAAATAATATTAATGGAGAATAGCATTTTGTAACTAATTTACACAGAGAAGGGGAAGTCACTTCATCCCAGTTGATTAGAGATGCTAAACCAGAATCAACACATTTTTGTCCTGATTTTAGGGGATAGTCTTATATTAAAATTAAAATTTGCAGTTAATATTCCTTCATAGTTCCTTATAAAGACTGTCTTTTTTTCTCTTTTTTTAAAGTTACAAATACATGCGCTACTTAAATAAACATTTGCTATTCTGCTTGTTTTAATTCTGAGTGGCTTTGTTGGGGTTGGGTTTTTTTTCCTTTCCTTTGGCATTGCGTGAGAGTTTCAGAAGCACTTCAAATTCCAATAATTTTATGACATCTTTTTATTTTAAGTGCTTTACTGGAAAAAATGTTTTCATAAAGTTATTCATGAATACGGGTGGAAGGGGAACAGATTTTTAACCCAAATAAAATGGTGAAGACAAAAAAAAGCCACCAACAACTGATTGTCTCAATTCAAAAGTTGAAAAGTTTGTGAAAAGTCAAAATTTGCTTTTGTCGATTAAAGTGTTCTGTTTCTGTACCTACTATGTCCCTTTTTTTATAAAATTTTCAATGGAAAAACTAATCAAAGCTGACCTTTCCTTATTAAAAAGCTTTAGTTTTAACAGAGAAGTATTTTATTCTTATCAACATTATAACTAACACATTTTCTAACAGTCCCAACAGTCCCCCTTTCATTTCCAGAAAAATTCATTCAAATAATTCTAAACATGAATGTACACATTCTTGAAACACCACCAAGCAGGTATGTGCTAAATGAAAAAGGTTTTAGCAATTTGACTTTAATTCTGCTCTATTTCTATAAGTTTCTGTTGTCCCCTCAACAAAAAAAACCAAAAACCAAAAAGCACAAAAAAACCCCAAACAAACAAGAAAAAAAAGATGTTTTGAGCTTTCAAAAGAAGAATGAAGAAGAGAGAACAAAAGCTTCTGTCAGACCTCATAAGATATCTCTGGAAATACAAGGCAAAATATCTGTAAAAACGCAAAGCTTTCGCACAATTACTTCAGGTGTTGGAAATAAACACAATACATTGATGGTTATATTTCTAAGAGTTAATGCTGGCCTAATTCCTCTGTCTTTTGAACCAGTGAAGGTTTCATGGTTTGATCAGTATATAGTTCTCAGTGCAATCTCTATGTAATTGAGACTCTTAAATGTGCCTGCAATCTTCTTAAACATATTAAACAATCAATTTTACATAACATGAAGTGTATCACAAATTTTTGGGGTTTAAAATTCTTAAGCTGTACTGAAGACACCACAAAAAATTTTTTTAACCTCTCCAGTATTCCTTAAAATATAAATTATCATAAATGAAAACACCAAATCTGGAATCCAGTATAAAAAACTCCACCAGATACCTATAATCTTATTTGCTGAAGTGTGAACTGAAAAAAGTCTCTTAAATAACATCTTTAATTTTAAATGCCATTACATTGTGACAGACATTGTATGGTCACACACTTAGAATAAATTGTGTCTAGGTGATTTCAAACATTGAAGCATATATATTTCCTTTTATATATGTATATTTTCTTTTATCTAGTTGACCAAGGGAAGCCAGTAGGTGTGGGGTTTTATTATTTTAGCAAAGCTTTCAATACTGTTTCTCACAGTATCCTTCTGGACAAAATGTCCAGCACACAGCTAGACAAGTCCATAATACGTTGGGTGAGAAATTGGCTGACAGGTCAGACTCAAAGGGTTATAGTAAATGGGGTTACATCAGGCCAGTGGCCAGTCACCAGTGAGGTTCCCCAGGGCTCAATTTTAGGGCCAGTTCTCTTCAATATTTATAAATGATCTCGACACAGTAATCGAATGTACATTAGGTAAGTTTGCCGATACTAAACTAGGAGGAGCTGTGGACTCCCTCGAGGGTAGAGAGGGCTGACAGAAAGATCTGGATAGACTAGAGAGCTGGGCAATCACCAACTGTATGAAATTCAACAAGAGTAAGTGCCAGGTTCTCCACCTGGGATGCAGTAATCCTGGTTATACATACAAACTGGGGGACGAGAGGCTGGAGAGCAGCCCCACGGAAAGAGATCTGGCAGTTTGGGTTGATGGCAAGTTGAATATGAGTCAACAGTGTCCCCTGGCAGCCAAAAAGGGCCAGCCAAGTCCTGGGGTGCATCAAGCACAGCATAGCTAGCCAGTCAAGGGAGGCAATTGTCCCACTGTACACTGCACTGGTGTGGCCCCACCTCGAGTACTGTGTGCGGTTTTGAGCACCTCAGTATAAGAAGGACATCAAACTATTAGAATGGGTCCAGAGGAGGGCAACTAGGACAGTGGAAGGTCTCCAGGGCAAGACCTAGGAGGAGCAGCTGAGGTCACTTGGCTTGTTCAGCTTGGAGAAGAGAAGGCTGAGGGGTGACCTCATCACAGTCCACAACTTCCTCAAGAGAGGCAGCGGAGGGGGAGGTGCTGATCTCCTCTCTCTGGTGACATGAGGAAATGGTATGAATCTATGTCAGGGGAAGTTCAGATTGGACATTAGGCAAAAGTTCTTCACTGAGAGGGTGGTCGGTCACTGGAACAGGCTCCCCAGGGAAGTGTTCACGGCACCAAGCCCGTCAGAGTTCAAAGAGCGTCTGGATGATGCTCTTAGTCATATGGTTTAGTTTTAGTTAGTCTGTGAGGAACAGGGAGTTGGACTTGATGATCCTTATGGGTCCTTTCCAACTTGAGATATTCTGTGATTCTATGATTCTATAATTTGATTTGATAATTTGAAAAGTCAGAAAATACTGCTCTTCAGCTATAATTTTCCCTTACTCTTTCAAGTCAAAGATGATATTTGGTTTAATTTCTTTATATGATTAATAATTCATACCAAAGATAACTGAAAATAAAGAAGCAAAGTTAAATAATAAATCCCATTGTCCATCGAAGGATTCTCATAACCCATTAGGTTATTTCTTACCAATGAAGCCAAAGTTGCTGTACTACCAACAGTACAACACTCAACTTGTTTTTCTTCTTTAGCTTTTTATCCCAAATTATGCATAAATGTGAAATGAAAAAAATTGAAAGCGGAATCTGACCAAGGCCAGCATACTATTTCAAGAGGATTAACATGAGTAGCAACTCAACTTTTAAAGTTGTTTTTTTTATTTTGTTTCAAAATTATACAAGCCAGAGCTTTATTCAGTGCTCTTCTACATAACTTCTCTTGATAGCACCAGGAACATAAAATCTCCAGCATATGATATTTGTATGGTCATCTGGCTGAACAGCCACTTCCTAATATATTAGAGCTGAAACATCCATGTTCTTGTCCATACTTTTTTACACTAAGCAAAAATTTATTGATATAGTCCATTGATATCTAATTAGATTATGTCTCAAGTTCAAAAATATTTTTTAGGTTTTGATCTGTGTAATGAATAACCTGAAAATGTTAATTTGGCCCAGTTATTAATTACAAGGTAGGTATACCTGTAAAGCATATGGAGCAATAGGTATCTACACACAATAACCATTTAAAACATTTTTTTTTTCCTTTGGAACCAGTGCATTTCATTAGCAGACTTGTGAACAGTAACATGAACATAAAGGACATAGCCACATTTCAGAGCCCTGCTGCTGGTTAGAACAAGCTAAAGAAGGATGAACTAAACCTACATATGCAGGTAGCACAATAAAAGACCCTACATTTTTCCTTTACAAAATTGCAAACCAAATGCAGTGAGTGACTTGACAGTAGACAATAATAATAATAGTAATAGTAATAGTAATAATAATAATAATAATAATAATAATTTTAATGTGTTATTAAAAAAAGAAAACAACAAACCACAAATATTTTGTTGAACTCTATATTGCAAAAAAAACATTGCTGATGCCTCAGCAGTTTTCTTGTTTAGGTGTTGTTGTTTCCTGGGTTTTCTGTTTGTTAGCTTTTGTTTTGCACATATTTTACTGAAGTTCCAGGGGTTAATATGATTCTAAGAATATATAGGTTGGTTTCTTTCACTAATAATATTTCTTATAATAGTTAAAGCATTGAAATAGTTTAATATTTTTCAAGAAGCAGTGTTGCAGTTTAAAACATTGAAGTTCAGGTTAAAAACCTACACACTGAGTAAGACCTTGTCTAAGTTTCACAATAATCCCCTTTGCACTGACTTCAGTAAGCAGAGTATAGGTCTATGTGATAGGATGCACTAACTAGGGCTAGGAGTTTTTTCATCAGTGATACAGGACAGACAATGAATCCACCAGAAAATGTGCTAAGAGGATCACTATATGGTGTTTGGTTGTCAGTATGCACCAGAGAATATCAGATCATTTGTTGAAAAAATGGTGCTGCCCATGTGAGTTCTTTTTAAAAAGCATCTGATGATGGTATTTTTTTTTCCTGCATTGTGAAAAAACCCTAAAAAACAACAAACCCCCCAAAAACCAAACATACAAAAGCCTGAAGAATTAATAAAAAGAAAATGGCAAAGATAATGTATATAGATTTGTTTATTTAGAAAAATAACATTCCTTTACTAAAAGTCTTAATCATTATCTTTTTTTCTCCGTTGTGTATCTTTTAACTTTTATAAGATCAGAAGGACTTCCTAAACCAAAAAAAAACCCCAACCCACAAAGCTTAAGTTATTATTTGGTAGTTAATTGTTTTCAATAGTAGTTATTGCATGGGTCAGTACTGTATGTAGTTCAGCTAATTGCTAAAAACTGCCAGGGTCCTAGGGGATATGAACTTCTCTACCTTAAGTTTACAAGAAAAGCATTCACTTTTACAGGATGAGGTGGAAACAGAGATTGTCAAACCATCAGAATGCAAACTAATGAAACATCTAGATGGTTATGAATAAAAGAGGAGTCTGCAGAGGACTGAAATTACAGTGAGCACAGTCTCCTTGCTTATGCTTTAATGGTTATGGTCATCCTTCAGCAAACAGCAGCAAAAGCTAAAAGAAGAAAAATTTAAGAAATAATTTTTAATTGAAAGTCCTGTTTTTCTGAGAGGAAAAAAGGATCAGTTGGTTAGAGGAAAAAATGGAGAAAGAAGAAATTTGTTTTGGCTTCAGTAAAGGTGAAGCAGGAACCAATTTGATATTCCAAAATGAAATTAAAAAGGATGTGTTTATAAGTTTAATTATAAAATTGCCTCTTCTCAGCACTCTTGCATTTTTCTATATTCAGAGGGAATGGGTATCTGTAGAAATAGAAGTGCCTTCACAAAATTTTTTGCGGGGAAGCATTTTTGAAATACAGAAAACACTTCTATGCATTGCCATTGACCAAAACTTGTTAGAACGGGTAGTATGTTTAACCCCTCAAATAAACTCTGCCAGCTAACACCGGTCATAACAGTGTTACAGTCTATAACAGCACAGAAAAATGGAGGTAGAAGTAATCATATCAGATAGACGATGGGCTATTTCTATTCTGTTGTTGCCAATAATTTGAACTCTTTGAGCATGGTATACTGCCACATTTATCTCTTATACTGCAATACTGTTTTTACATATTCATAAAGGAAAATTAGGACATGTCTATTTCTAAATTAGAATTAAAAAATGGTAGTTTCACAGTAGTTTGTTAAAAAAAAAAAGTATGTCTTTTTCATTTAGGGATTACTGAATGAAATGGTAGATATACTTGAATCATTCAGAAGGAGTTTGACATCTGTTTAAAACTCTGATAAAGGAGGGAAAGGGATAAAAGGTGAGCAATGGAAAGGATGACCCAAGATTAGCTGCCCTTTGAAATTTGGCTTTGAGTGCAGTCTGCTTAATGGATAGCACATTCATTGACATGCTTATAAACTTGCACATTTAAAGGTCACAACTGGTATATGGCATCCTACTGAGTGTCCTAGCAGCTTAAAAATTAACCAGATTACATTTTCTTTACAGTCAAGACAGACCTTTCACTGCATCCACAATGAAAACCCCAATTAATCCCTTGCCAAATTAGTTTTATTACAGAGACATGTCATACTGACATAATCTGATCAGAATATCAGATTCAATTTTATCTCTATAATCTGAACCTTTAAGTAATCATATTGAACTATTTTTCACATCTGTAACACAGTGGAATAGAAAAGGTACATTTTGAGAGGAGAGAAGGTAGAAAATAATTAATATGAACAGAAATAATATGTCTTGTTTGAAGGACAATTTAGTCTACTCCTTCTGAATCCCATTCAGATAACTGTTGTGCTATATATACAGGATTTTTATGAGTTCAGCATCACGATCCCCAAGATTTCTTCTCCCTCAGTCATTCTGTTCTCTCCCCCTCAGCACTGCAGCTTTTCTCAAAAGAGCAGCTCTAACTAAGGAATCAAAATTTAGTGGTCAGATTTACAGGAGTCTTCAATATGCAGGAGCTCTCTGAAAAACTTAGCCTCTCCAATTAAGTGCCTAACCAGAAGCTACTGAGTGCTCTTTGGTAAATCTGTCTTATTGGTTCTAGAGACTAGCTTCTCAGGCTGAAAGTAGATATTTTTGAAGATTGGGTACAATTCGTCTGCATTTGCCTGCTTTCTGCTTAGAAGCAACAGATAAAGTGTTAATAGCACATTAACTTATAATACTGAATATGCCACTTTCATGCTGTGAACAAAGACATAGATGACATGAGAACAAAGAATTCTCCAAATTCTGTAAGTTGTAATACATAACTAAGAACTAATACTTTCCAGTTAGTTAGACTACAAGGATTGTATATATACAATATTTTTTCCAGAAAAAAGACTGGATTTTTGCCAAATACATATATAAAAATATTTTAAAATATATACCTGTATATACACACACACATATTAAAAATCTTTTAAATAACCAGAAGATTAACAGATAAATAACTATGAAATAATTCAGTTTGGCTAATGAAAAGACAATATACATATTCAGATATCTGTTTCAAAGTTCTTGTTTACATAGGTCATGGGAGTAATCCTGCCTGTTCCACATTACTGAATTCAAAGACAAAAAGCAATGTTAGAGTCAGAGGAAAGAAATCATGGTTTACTGAAATGTGCACCATATGATGTGTAGGTGTGTCTATAGAGCTGACTAAGAGATACAGAATAGAAAAAAAAATCATCAATTTACTCTCTTAAAATCAGAAAAAAAAAAAAGATATTCATCCTAGTCTAATTCTTTTGTAATGAGTAATTTTTGACTTAAAGTGTTTAACTTTTTTATTGGTAGACTTTTCTCTTATTAGCAAAACCTTATACCTTGCTGTGACTTCTGAAATCATAGAGACAACATTCTTGTTTTCTGCTTAATTTCAGATGATTAACAGTACTATTTTTTAAGGCAGTTTCCTACTTTACTTTCTGTCAATAAAGAGTTTTGAGAAATCCTTACACCTCTAAGAAGACATGCTAAGACATAAAAATAGTGTAATATGCAGGGACTTCATTCTCCTGTAACAGATTTGCTTATATACATCACCCACTTTTCTGTGCACTAACAACCTGACTAGAGTCAATGAAAATACTCCCTGTCTTTGAATTAGACCCTAAGAGCAGACATTAACTATATTGCATAGAATAAAACAGGACTCTTCCCTGATATAAGATCTGGTGAACAAAAAATTCAAAGGTGTACACATTCCTCTGTTTAATTTGTACAATGTACTTCCATCCATCTTAATGAAGTCCAAAGTTCAGACTCAGAAGTAAGAAGACAATTGCTATCATTTTACTGTAAAAAGTGAATACTTAGCTTGATATAATAAGGTACAAGGTCTGCCTCAGGACAAACTATACTTACTGTTCTAATGCTACCATTCTTAGAGCCTGAGGAAAAGAAATCCTTCATTTTTCTTTCATTACATCTGAAGCTTTTGAATCCAAGGAAAGAGCAGAGAACTCTTCTATTGGAGTTTGATGGCAGAAATAAATTTCAACACTTAACAGAAGGAATTACTGGCACAGATATTAATTAAGTGGCACTAGTCACTTACTGCATTGAGCTTTCCCTGGAGTCTTTGTAAGTGGCTATAAATGCCGGGTAATCTATTTTATTCCTTTATTTGTGTTTGATCTCTGATACAAATAAAGTGCAACTACTATATCTATCTTTTTTAACAAATCATCTCAAGAATTCTGAGGATTTTTCTTTTCCATAGCAATGGCCTTGGATTTTAAAGACATGGCAAGTCTTTCACTTGCTTTGTATTAGTGCTCCAACATCCCTAATGCTTTTCATATCCTTTCTTGTCAATCTGCTTTAACAGACATTCCTGTTTATAACATCATCTTCTTTCTTCCACAAATTTCCTTCTCTTATAATGGAAGCATGCTACTAAAAATATCTTAAAGTTACTTTGGTCATCTGTAAGCTTAGAAAATAAACTTTGGTCCAAATTAAGAAGGACATAAGGTCCTTGAGTGAAACTCAGGCATGATCCAGATGTCTAAGTAAGTCCAAGAAAAAATCCAGCTTCTAAAAAGCCTATTTTAAGTCACTGCAGTAGAATTTATCCTATCTAACTTTATATGCATACACTTTAAATGTCTTTGCTTGGTCAGATGAATCCTACTATCATTGCTTCTGTCTCTTTAATTCCCATGGTATAAAATAATACTGAATTGACCCAATTTTCCTGCAGTCCTCCTTTCCTCTGGTAACATCATAGTCAGACTTCCTATTTCCAATGGTAAACACATATCTTAAGTATAACTTACATGTGCATCAAGTGAGCCCTTAATTGTGAATTTGTTCTTCTTTTGGACAAGTGGTTCTTATAAAACAGTTATTGATTATTCATATTTTAAGGGCAGACAATGAAGATAATCTAGGTACTCTACATAAAGCTGTGAACACACAACACATACATAAAAGGTCAAAAGAAATATTTGGTTTACATTTATCCGAATCCCACATGCCAGCTTTTTCTCTGTGTCATTTAATACCTTTCCTCACTTAAAAAAATATAAATTTCTGGCTGTTTCTTCCCCTTATTTACATTTTTTTCTTCACTGTTCTACTTAGTGTCTTAGTTCATATTTTTGTCTACCTAAGTAAATTAGTCTCTGCCTGAATTTCCTCTTTTTGACTGTTCCATTTATTTTTTGCTATTTCTTCAGTCTGAACAGTTTGATATTTCACTATATCAAAAACTTCATTACTATGAATGCCACTATTTAGGTCACCTAAAGAAAATAAATCCACAATTTTCACTACTGTATAGACAGCTGAACGATATTATTATCATCTTATATTATTCTCTGTCCAGAGCAATAATGTCCTTGTAAAAAGGTGAATGGAAGGAACTGAGCATACTATTCTAAATAAGTGTTAAACATAACCAACTCCTTGCACATAAGTAATTATTCTTTTCATTTGTGTTATGTACTGTTGCTTATTCATCCTATGATCCTGTTTACCTTTTCAACTACAGCTACAAACTGGATTAATGTTTTCAATATTTTTTTTACAATAACTCCTTAATTTTTTGGGGGAATGGTATGATGCATGACTGTTTTATGTAATGCATACAATATTTTTTATTATTTCTTGTCCACTGAGCTAATTGGTCTATATTCTGCAGCATTTGTTGGCACAGTTTTTCCAAAGTCCCAAATCCTGATTATTTTTATTGTCCTGAGTCTTATTCTTCCTCTCATTATACTCATTATTATACATAAACATATAAGTTTAGTGTAATTCTATAACTTTTTGCTTTGTACCTTTCAAAATTAGATAATCTATCTAGATAAATGAGTGAATCGGAAAGTTTATTTGTTTGAAAAAAGAAGACTCAGCTTCTAAATAACAACTCACAATCTCTGACAAAAATAATTTTGTTAAATAAACTTGGAAAGAGAAATAAGCAGAAAAAATATGATAATCTAGACCTTTCTTGGTAAAGAAAAATGTACTTAACTTGCTCATTAAAAGTAAACACACACACATGCACATTTGCACACAGGCATGCATGCATGCAGTGGAAAAAAAAAACCCATAATACAAGAAATGAATAATCTTCCCAGGTAGAAAATACGCTTTTGTAAAATAATTCACACTTTCCTTGACCAGAGTATATCTCCTTGCTACCTTTTATTTTAACATTGCAGTAACCCATATTTGCTGAGGTTCCAATGGATTATTATTTTCGAGGGAAGAAGGAAGGAATGAAGACAGGCAGGGAGAAAGGGAAGAAAGAAAAGTGATATTTGATCTGTTTAATTCAATTTCCTCTCAAACACCTAGGAATGATTTTGAGAATCAGAGATTCTGACATTACACAGACCATTATGTGCATGTATGGTTGGCTGTGTGATCCATCAGTCTGGTTTTCCAATCTGCCTTTCTCATCACTGCAAAAGCCCCTTCACAAGTTTGAAGTAAATAAATTTCTTCCACCCGACTCTGCACAGCAAATCAGTCGTTCATTAAATACTTTTTTTCTTCTTTCAGTGTGTGTTTTTCCTACTCATTACTTTAAAAGTCATTATTTAAGTCACTAGATCCAGACTGCTCCATAGTTCAACATAACAAAAAATGGAGAAGAGTTAAAAAATGGTGATTAACATTTTGTGTTAGATCCAGACAATTTCCACCAAGGAACAAATAATGAGGTCAGTCTGTTAAAAGTGCTGAAAGGTCTCATTGCAGCTAGAATATATGGTCAAGTGAGTGGATTGTACAATATTTTGCAGGATGAAAATATCCTTATGCTCTGTCACCTGAAGGATGTTGCTCAATTTTGCATTTATTTCTCAAGGAAAAATCATAATTTGAAGAAAGAAAATAATTTAGTACTGAAACAGCAGCCTTCTCTTCACTATTCATATAGATCTGTCACTTCAGGGTTTTTTGTGGGATTTTTCCAGCAAGTATCCTTTCATATTAAAATTCTAACCTTCTTGCTAGCTTTGCATAGCTGTAAAAACATTTGCCAATTTACTTCCTCTAACAGCCTGCAGCTCTCTAGCACTATCCAGAAATTACCTGATTTCTTTTCATTGTCCTCAGCTTCTCTCTAAAACAGCTATGCTGTGTCAGCCAAGATATTTTTAGTATCTTTTCCTTCATCCTCAACATTATTCTTCAAAAATCTTGTCATCCAGTCCTCCTGCTTTGTTTTACCACCCATTTCCATAAAAATTCTAACCTGTTTTTCTAGATCACCTGTGTTTCTGTCATTCCAATGATGTCATACACTGCTTAAAAAGTACTTCAAAAATATTCAGTATTGGTTTGCCAATTTTAGTTTGCAAACTGTTTTTTTTTCCCAATTTTTGCCACAGTTATTTAACCATTTCCTGTATCACCCAACTTTACCTTATTTCCCCTATCTTTGGTGACAGTGATCTGTAAAAATGGTACATATCCACAGGACCTCCATAAAGAGTTATTTAATGTTAAAGGATCAAATGAATCAAGCACTGTTCTTGCAATTAATCTGATCAGTGTTACAAACCTTTTTTTCTCAGAGAATGCATGTTAAATATGTTTTGTGAGAGATTGTGAAAAGACACAGTTTCTGCACGTGTGTAACAAAGCTCCTAGATGAGAATATAGTCATCCTAACTTGGAAACCACAGATTGTGGTTTAGTGATATAGTGTGGTGACATTTCTCCCCAAGAAAAGAAACCAAAGTTAAATCAGGAAAAGTGTGAAAAAAAAAAAAGTGAAGAGTAGGGGAAGACAAGTTCATCATGGTGTATCTCCAGAAGGGGAGATTTTGACAGATTTTGTAGATATGCATGCAGAGCAACAGCAAAATGCATAAGAATGTATGACCTGTTGCACAGATTGGCCATCTATGTTAGCTTCTGCTGACATGATTTACGAGAACAGTTTTATATATCATATAAAAGACATATCTGAAATATGTAAATAACTTTTATTTCAAATCCCACTCTATAATAATGGTATAATGATTGCCAATGTATTGCATATGTTTTATCCATTTCACAAAGGGGAGAGTGTGCCTGTATGTATATATATATGAATGTGACAGAGAAAGAAAAAAGGAAAAAGAGGAAATTTTCATTTTCATTAGTGAGAAAAACCTTCTATTCACCCTTTTTGTACTAACTTTTATCTACACCTTGGGTTTCTCTAAGCTATCACAATAGACTGTAGTGGCCCGAGGACCTGATTTAAGGTTAACTGCAAAAACATTTTTACTTCCTTGCCTTCCTCCCTATGAACACTACAGCACTTGAGACCCGAGAGTATCACAGAGAAATAGGCAAGGCTCTGCAACTCCTAGACTTCCATTTAATGATTTTGAGATAAGGATTTCTGCTCAGTGTCAATCTAACGTTACAACCCTTTAGCTGTACAAAAGGAAGAGAATATAAAAAGAATCAACTATTTTTTCTACAGTATCAAAAAATACCTAGTTTAACCTATATAACAACAACTTGTATTAAGTGCAATAGTTTAGCTATGTATATTGAGGACAGCTCCATCAAATGAGCTCTCTGTAATGCAATATCACAGCCCACACTTAATCAATTGCTTGAACAGGCCAATTAGTGCATGTAATCAGATTCTGTTTTCTAACACTTGGCTAAAAGGTAGTGCATTCCGAGGCTGAATACAACATCTTTATACATGTATTTTAAAATGTTATTTTGCTGTTGCAAATGAAACATTAGTCTTTCTTTTATGTCATAAAAAGCAGGTTTTAGACTGAAAAAGTTTACTTGATTATGGAAAAATATATATTGATACACTAGCTCACTCAGTAATCTTCAGCATTTTTTCTGTTTCTGTAGAAAAGTACATTTCTGATGAAGTAACACTGTGTATTAACTTGAACTGAGGATGTTTAAAAAAGGGTAAATTAATCACCTCTTCCATACATTTATGATTTACTATAAATGAATCCTAAATTTCACTGAATATTTTCCATTGAAACATACCCCTACATATTTTTTCTCATAATCTTGCAAATAAAGTGAACAGATTTAAATGCTATATTGAAACAGCCCCATGAGCCCTAAAGCATTAAATACTGTTTTCTTAAGCCTGCTTGTTACATTTATGAGGTATGAACTAAAAATACTATTGCTGAAGAGTGCTCAATTCAGTGTTCCTTTGCATTTTTGCATCCAATATTGGGATGCAGAAGAGTGTGCCTCTATTTTAGGAATTTAATTTCATTGAAGTTTGTCCCTTCAACACAGAAGACCTTTCTTGAATGATGGATCTTCTACAGGGTAGGCACTATCAAATCTGTAGCCATAGCTGAATACACTTTAGTAATGTATTTCCTGAGTTCTTTGTGCTAATGTAATGAGCTACATCATAGCTGAAATTCAAGATGTAGAAGCTGTCTTATCAGTGTAAAGCATATCTGTATTGCAAAAGTAAACCTTTTCTAAAGATAAATATGTTTTTGTAAATCAGAGATTGAAATTTTGTTTAACTATATAGAGTTTAGAAGTTAGAAATATATAACAAAAACAGTACCTGGGGTGCCTTTGTTGAATTTCAACTATTCAGAATAAACAAGCATTGTAATATAATTTCTATGTGTCAATCAAGTATCTAATCTACTGTTTTGATCTTTCAATTTCTATCTTACAGGAACAAACAGGTATTTTTCCTAAATGCTGTTTATTTTATGTTCTTTAATTTTATATTACAACAACAAAATCTGAATGCAAGAATGAGCTGATCCCAGGAATGGATCTGTGAACATTTATCATCCCCTTTCCCACCTTCCTTCTTTTATAAAGCTGAATAACTGAACCTAAAATGTACCTTAACTAAATTTTGGTTATCATCTCCTTTGCCTTCATAATTATCTGCAAACATTAATGGACAGAGTCTAAGTACTTATATATCTCAGATTAAACAGGTGATAGTTATTTAGAAAATGTACACTTATTGCAAGGCTACTGTGCTCTTTTATGAGTTCATTTCCATAGTTAAGAAAAATGTGAGAGTGTATCCACTTGGAGACTTGTAAGTGCTGCCTCCCTTTTGTAGATATTGTTAGGTGATAAATTATCCCAAAGGTACTCAGGAAAATAAAGTCTTCTACCTGTCCAGCCAGCTTTATAAGCCAGTGGTCATCCCAGTAGCAGATGTATGGGAGCAGCACAGCTACAGTTTGGGGACCAATTAAGAAGTAAAAGGAATTCCAGCAATAAGTTAGAATTAAAGACAGGAATGGAGTAATGGAAGCCAAATAGCTTGTCAGGAAATCTTAAATGCTTATTTGCATCTTAATGATGGTTGATTAAAGAATGGAAGATTGCTAAACATGTTGAGAGAACTAGAAACCTGAAATTACTTTTGGAATATTATTTTTACCTTTATATATTTCATGTAAAACAGAGTATCTTTGATACTCCATTGTTCTGAAGGTCATTGTGACACAAGAGATTGAATTACAAGTGCTTGAAATTAGAATCTTAAATTCCTAATTAGACATATAAATATGTGGCCCTATTTTGAAATAGTTCAAAACCCTGCAGTTCCAATTTAAATCTCATTCCTGCATTGCCTATTTATAGAAATACTAGGGTCCTTTTGCACCACTGCATCAGAATAAAATTATTTCAGGAAGGCCAGGGATTGGCCTTGACTTTGAATAAATAGTAGCTAGAGATAAAATTTAGTTTGTGCCATTAATAAACCCAATAGTTTGGTTGCATGCTGTGTGGAAGAACTTGTTCCCTTGAAGGTGCAGTAAACTTACCATTTTTCACCTAGTGGGAGAGCACTTCAGGGAGCTAGAGGATGGATAAACATGATTGAACTGATGAACTGGCAAGCCATGGTGTGTTCAGATATCTGATTTAAGATGCTTTCATTTTAAACTCCTTTCCAGGTTCACAAAGAGTGCACACATATTTGTCATTGTGACAAAGCCCTTGTTGTGCAATATGCATTTTAAACTGTGCTTAGTGAACATAAAAATCTTAGTATGAATTGCCTTAGCACAAGCTGCTCTTGTTTATTATAACCACTAGGAATCCAAAGGCATTTATGTTCATATGCCTGACATTGATTCTCAGGAAATAAAGATTCTTTGGATAGTAGTGTGTCACAGTGAGTGAAATTAGTGTACCATTCCTCTAGTTTTCTGCATACACACACACATACACACACTTATATACTACCAAAATGTATTAATTTGTTCTCTAAAAGCAAGTTCCAATGATTTTGGACATATAATTGAATGTTCCAGAAAAGAATAGAAATTTTTTAAAAATAGTTATTTTATTACCTCTGAGATTCCTGTTAGATATCAAAGGAAACATAAATATTAATGGAGAGTTAGGTTTTCTTTTCAAAGAGCATAGATATACTTGTTTAAGAAAAATAGAAAGCAGAGATCTTCATACTTAAATGAGTAGGCCAGCCTCCCTGTGCTCCATCTATTTATGAAAAATGTGTGTATACCTTTCTTGTAAAACTAGTAAAAATTATCTGAAATCTCTTATACTCTAACTACCCCTTTACAAAGAAAATCTGAAAAGTTTCAGAATCTCTGATCAGTTACTCTGAGAGCACAGCAATGTAAAACTCTGAAATGAACATGTACTTTGTAAAGCTGTTGTGCCCTCTCCTTCCCAATATTTGCTTTAGTTGCTGAAATGAAGTTTTTGAGCCAGTGACATGACTAGCATTTATTTCAGAGATGGATCAGGTCTTTAAATTTCAGCTTATTAAAATTGATTTTGGTTCCATTTATGTAATTGAGAACAGGATTTTTGCCAGCAAAATTAAACTCTTTTGACCATTTGAATAAGGAAGTGGTGTACAGTCATCTATATTTTATTTGTACTGTGGTAGAACTGTCTGAGACTGAACGATTCTCTTCCCCTCTAAATCAATTCCATTATGATTCAGAGCCAACAGAAAATGCAGTCCCCTGAGTCCTATGTAATTCACATTTATAGGTGTTGAAATACATATCTAAAATCTGAAAGAGGGTGTTAATATACATATATTTGAAGTTCTTTGGTGCACAAAGGTTTTTTTGTCAACATAATAAGAAAAAGCTCCAGTCTTGACAATAGTGAGCATCTCTAAATACAGAATGGCTGCCTCCAGCAACTGGAATTACTGGAGTTTAACATGGTAGAGCTCCTCAAATGTTCTGTCTTGGCTAACCATGTGTGTCCTCCATGCAGATCCAGCTTAGAGACTGTTCCCATTTGGTTCACTATCTCTCCCTGGAGAAGGCAGGAACTGGTTGTTCAGGCAGAAAATACAACTTCAGCAGCCAAATGCTGCTCAAGCTCTGCTTTCCACAGAGCAAAAGAGAGATTCTGCCAGCTGATGGTGTCCTGCTATCCCATGGCAACACGTTCCTTGCACTGGGAAAGAGCAGCTGCCATGCACCTCAGCCAGACTTAACCAAGAGAAGTAGCAGACAAGTGCTTTCGACTGGTACGAGGCAGAAATAGCAGAGGGAGGTTTGTGGTTTCTGTTGGGGCACTGGGAACCTCAAGTCTGGATCTAATTCAAGTGCTGCTGATAATGTTGTTAATATGCTTTTATGAAATCTCAGTACCCTCAACCCACTGATTTCCCAACTCAGATGTTACTTCAGATAAAGACAAATAGTACAATAGAGCCTTTGACAATCAAGATAATAATCGCTCAAAATTATCCATAGATTTTGTGGACTTAATCAAAAAGGTTTGGGGATTTTTAATTATTTTCCTCCAGTCCTTAGGTCAGAATTAATTGTCCAAGGATGGAAAAAGAAGGAAGGAAGGAAGAGTGTGGTAAAAACCCAAAGCTGGATTTTAACATAATCATCAGAAACCAATAATGGGTAATTCTTTTCTTCTGAACTTAAGTGCTTATTTTTGGAGGGTAGAATGTCTTCAGCTTTAAAAAACTGAAGCTGGATGAGGTGAATCCCACTCCAGATAAGAACATAGTATAGGTGCCAAATTAAAATTTGATCTATTCTCAGACATATCAGAGGGATAAAGTGCAGTTAGATCACTAAGAAACAGTAAAAAATGAATCCTTTCTGTGATACTAAAATTTCTATTGTTATATAGGTTAACAAAGGCTTAATCCCTTCCCTCTTTTACAACTCCCTCCCCCCAAAAAAACCACCATCTTGACAAGTCTCCGTGACAATAATTAATTTAAAACCTACATGAATTTGAAGAGTGTAACTCTCTAGCCACCACTACTGCAATTTGGAAAGTTTGGAATGGTTATCCACTCAGCGTAAGGAATAATGAAGAGCAGAAGAGAGCTGAAAACTTGTGTCATCCTTCCTCTCCTCACACTCTCCCTGGGAATCCATTCAGAAGACAAGAAAAGTAAGGGAGTTCTTATATGTGGCTTAGAAAAGCAATCCTGGTTGGAGGCAGCCCAGTAGTCAGCAGGAGAATGGGATGAGAACAGCCAGAAGGGAAGGAAAAAAGATACAGAGAAAAAGTAAACAAAATGTACAAAGGCCTGAGATAGAAAGAATATTACTTTCAATTTAATCAAAGGACATACAGTTGTGATTCATGGACCTCTGCACTCAAATACTAAATATAAGTGTGCCGTTTTGAAGGAAAGAGGGGAAGTGAGTTTGAAAACTACTGCTGAAAATATGAACACCTACTGTGTCTTACTAATGAGGAAAGGCAAAGCAAGGAAAGGAAAGAAAAGAAAAGGAAATGAAAGGATAAAGTCTAATGTCATAACAATGTGTGGAAAATCAGGTGAGACTTTTTCCAAAAGTAGTACTCCTCAGATAAAGGCTATGTGGTCTTGAGAAGAAAAGCAATCCCTTTCTCCTAAAAATATGTTAAAAAAACCTGAAAATCACTACTGAAGCATCTTTCAAGACTGCTGATGTTTTCATAATGACAGTTTTCTTCAAAAGAATGATGGAAATGTCTCCCTGAAAAATAACCCAAAGAAGCAAGGAATTATGTAAATAACAAGCTATACAGTGCCTATATTTTAGACAAAAACCAAAGTTTATACTTGCTAACGATTAAAAAATATTTAATGATGTGTGTATCATTGGTTTAAATGGGAATATTTGCATGTGGGATAGCTCAAGTGAGCCATGTAAACAAAGATATTTCGAGGACACAAATAATGAAGAAGAATCAAGAGAGGAAGATAATTATGTTGAGTTCAAGTATGTTATTAAACGCAAAATAATGATGATGAAATTGGTTTCTATAACAACAGATGGAACATCAGCTATGTTTGGATCCAAGGTTTCATGGCTCATCATCATCAACAAGCACTCAGAAGAAAAGTGATAGACTTGACACATGATAAGGGAGTAGTGATTAAAAAAAGTTAACTCCATTCACGTCAAAGGCCTTTAATATTACAGGTCGTGCAATATGCTAGACAGTCTTCAAAGATAGAATTTTGCAAAATGAGGTGAGCTGAGTGAAATTAATTTTCTAAGAAAATATATTGATCTTTTTTTCCAGAGGTTGAGATAACTGTGTGATCAATAAACAAAGAAATTAGTGAACTTCTCATGCTTCACTTTGCCAAGTTCATGGTTGACTGAGTTCAGTCAAGAGCTAAAGGAGAAAGAACAGTTTATTACACACATGGCAAGATGAAAGCACTTCCAAGTGCCTTGCAAGTGAAGGCACTCAAAGTGAGGTTTGGTATGTAGATACAATAAAGGAAAAAATAAGGACCTCAATACTCTGGCCTTAAAGTGCTTCTGGTTACAGTATGAAAATGAATTTGGAAAAGTAAGAAAAATATTATAAAAATGGATTTTTTAAAGACAGGACTGCAAACTTGAACACTAATTAGCTGTATACATTAAAGAGTATTTAGACTGACCAGTGGAATTCGTATCATCTTGTTCATGACAGTAATAGTCTGTGTGCTTGACTGTAAGAGTGAATTAACTGTTACATTTGGGTGCCAGTGTATTAAAAAAGGGAAGTCTCACAAAGTAAATGGATGTCTGCTTGGAAGACTGGAGCAAGAAGGATAAAATGTGGGTGTGAGGTGAAACCTACAGACCTTTTTCAACTATCCTAGTCATCTCCTCAGATCTACTTACCATATTATTTGCAAATAAAACTTTTCAGTTTATATATTGGGCAAATCTAAATGACATGCATGAGAGGGCACGTTACCCCTCATATTTCAACAAACTTTCAACAGCAGCAACAGAAAGCATGAAGTATCAAATATCCCAGTAGTCATTTAGTTGCCAGTATCAATAATCTGAACACTTATCTAACTTCTTATGCTGCTGAATATGACTTCAATTTTATGCCACATAATACATAAGTACTAGCAAAATGATGATGGTTAAACCAGACAATTAGGAGTCAAAACAGCTGTTTGTGTTCCCAGCCCTACAGTTGTTTTCTTCATTTGGGACAATTATTAACCTTTTTTTTGAAACCTACGCTTAAAATTAGATGCTTTTCACCTACCACTTTCTCTGCAACTCTGTATTTAAATAAATAAAGAGGCCCAGATTGTCTTGGAAGTCTCTTCCTCCACTAAGTCAAAATAACTGGGGTTGCTCACCTATGGAAAACAGACCCTTACTTAAAGGCTTCTTTTTAAAATATCTTTAAAATTCTGGACTTAAGTAATCTGTATTTATAGTATCTTACCCTGTGTTGCCTTAGCATCCAGAACTATCTGTGAATTCATCTGTTGAGTCTGACTCCCATAAATTGTGTTAAATTTGGGGGAGGAGGAACCCTAAGAAAATGAAGACAAAATGTGCCAATAAATATTTATTTAAACTAAATTCCCTTCTCTTTTTCTAGCTGCTCCCAAAGGTTCCTTCAGTTTTGCTCAGTAATGTTAAATTAACTACAAAGCATTAAAATAGTGCTAAAAATGCCCTGAAACTAGGTATTCCAGTCAAAGCTTGTACATCTGCATGAATGGCAAAATAATTATTCCTAATTAGTGAGTCATGTTATCGTATTACCCTGAGCACCAAGAGGAGCAATGACTATTTATTATAATTATTAGTTTAAAAATACCATTCATGAGCATGGTGCTTTTACAGAATTGGTAATGGTAAACTCCATGACCCTAAAACTAGGTGTCTGGAGGCAATGGGACCAGCTGAACAGGGGGAAAAAAAAGAAAAAAAAAAACAAACAAAAAACCAACCCAACTAACCAAAGGGGATTGAAGAATAACAAATCATAGAGAAAATGCTAGAAATATATAATTGATATTCTCTTGACTCTAGAACTATCTCTTGAAGTAACTTGATTTTAAAAAGCCTTAGCTTTTTTTTTCCAACTATATCTTTGTCTTGTTAGAAGACAAAGATACTCTGTGGAAAGTCTGTAGTAGTAAATTAAATAGGACTGACCTCATTGTTTGTTTGCAAGGGCAAGAAACATGTCACAGGTCACTGCCATATAGCTGAACTCTCTTACTCTCCAGAACAGAGAGGCTACATCCAGGTGACTATCATGAATTGTCCCTCGTCCATATTAGCCTCTGAAAAGGGCCAGCCCTTGCTTGGTCGAGCTCCAAATCCACTTCTTGGTGTGGGTCCAGGACATATTAGGGTTAGTGCTTATGAATTGTATAGATGTCCATACATTTCCTTTATATAGTAGCCTTCATCTTGTTTAGTTTACTACTGAAGATATAAATGGAGAGATCAGACAACGAAACTGAAGCCACAGTCAGTTCTGGATACAGACTGACACATATATAAAATACATGACTATGTTCTGGTCACCCAGACATTCAGTTCAGATATATAGGAAAAATATATACCATCAGCTTTCCAGTTTACATGCCTGTGTTTCTTTTCTGAGAAATCAGGATGTGAGCATAGCAGAAGCTGCTTGCATAGGCCTTACTCTGACATGGAGGTAAGATGCTGCCAGACCCTACGTTTGGATTTATCAGACTGGAAGCTTTTCAAATACTGCAATTCAGGCATAATCTTATTAAACACATCCTCATGTCTTAACTGCAAAATTCTTCCCACTTCTGAAGTTAATCATCTTGTTAAATAATAATAATAATAATAATAATAATAATAATAATAATAATAATAATAATAATGTGTCCAGCTTCTTGGAACAGATTGCCTGTTTGTAACATGATGGTCTTTTTGAAATAGACAAATAACTAGCTTAAACAACCTGTGTTTGTAGACATCTATTTTCTTCTTTATATGTAGATGTGTATGCAGAGAGAGACAGTATATACATAGCTATGTACACACAAGCATATATGTGTTTTTATGTGTGTGGGGTTTTTTATATATACCCTTTTTATAGTACAGAGTACTGCATGTACTTATATGTAAATCAACTTGTTCAAGAACATTTATATATCTATATGTACCTACATATATGTATACACACATATATATGTGTATATGTGTGTATGTGTATGTATTCTTTTTTTAAGTATGGAGTAAAGCAGTCTTTTTCTTTCCTACCCTCAAGTCTTCCTCCTTTCCCCCTCCCCAAGTTGTGTGTAAAATTTGTTGTACACCTGCCAAAGGAGACTCACTACTCTCTCTCAGCACAAACAATGATGCGGCAGTTTTTGGATACTACCACAGAGGCTGAGTTTATTCTGAAGCTGAACAACTTTGTCCCTAGTGCAGTATTCTAGTAGCATGACTTAATCCAGCAAAGCACCTCTTGTGAAATCTTGGCGGTAGAAAAAATATTTGCCTACTTGAGAGATCCTGTTCGGCTACTTTACTCACATGGAACCACATTTACTTAGTATGAGTAGAAGTCTCACTGATTTCCACAGAGTAATCAACATGTTTGCTGAATATGAACTGCAAAACTGGAAGGCTAGGGCTCAGAGATGCTGCGGAAGTTATTTCAGTAGAAGTTGTTAAGGTATTTGAAACAGATTCCCTTTCAAAAACTTTTAAATCTGACTGTTTGAAACATAATTATTGTTATCTTTCAAATTTAGGATGGAATTCTATCGGGCTGTCTGTCCATCTATGCTATTTTACTAACAGACTGTGCTGCTATGTCCCCCGTGATGCAAATACTGTACCTTGCTTAGTATTAAATATGCAGTAAAATAAGTCAAATTCAAGCTCTTACTTCAATCTCTCTCTCATTTTTATTGTTTATAGCTATGGGCTGAAGTCTCACCTTTCCTACATCATGCATCTGAGATTTGACTTAAGGCAGTTTGCCAGACACTACTGAGGAAGGTAAGGAAGAAAAAGTATTTCTTGGCATGGAGGCTCTGCAGCATCTAGCACAATTCTGACTCTCCTAGAATATCCCTGGCAGCTGCTACAATCCGCTTCCCGGAAATCAGTGACCTGTGTTAGTTATTAGCCACTAGACTTAGACAACCCCCTCCACAAGATTCTCTCTTCTAAAAAGTTTCTCACCTCACAGTCTTCTGATGCATTACCTGCATCTCATACATGTTCATTGAAACTATTGCCCACATACATAGGCTCATAACAGATGTTCATCCATATCATGCTGTTTCACACATCAAGATGCCAGGATTTAAAAAGGATTCATGTCTATGCTTTACATGCAGACAAAGTTGTCAAACTTTCCAGGACACTGCTTTCTAGAGCCTAATATTATTATTACGGGGGGGGGGGGGAGGCGGGGAGAGTGTCTCTAGATCACGCTTAATTAACTATGCTTTGAGTGCCTTAATAATGTGGGGTAGCTAATAGCTACCCAGACTGAACAGCAGCTGCCAAGGTCCCTCAAAAAAGCCTAAAGCTGATGCTTACAGCCTAGGCTATCATTAGGATCACTAAAGCTTTAGCATAAGAAACAAATAGATGGGATGGAACACCTCAACCTGTAAAGAGGCTGACTAAGGTGGGGAATTATGATAGTGGTCTTTAACACGTATAGCATGGAGAAACTGTGAGTGAGCAATTGTTTACAGTTCCTTCTAATACAAGTACTAACAGGCATCAAATAAAACTAGCAGGTTGCATATTCAGAAAAAAACAAGAGGAAACGTCTCTGCAGGCAGTGTAATGCATAGGTAAGTTCTGCAACATCTTACTTCAAGACTTTTGTAGATGCTAAAAGTTTACATGGTTCTACAAAATTATTATAAAAGAAATCATGGAAGAAAGTAGCTTTGAGAAGTTTAAATACAGACACAACCCAATCTGCAAATCATGCACAGCATGATTGGTGGTAAAATACTATTCAGAAATGTATTACTACCTGCTTGTACCTGTTCTTCTACTCTTTCATGTGCTAACACTAGTGCACATGTGAAATTTCTGGTGGATCTGACCTGACTGATCTGCTGCTGGATCTGGCAAGGCTGTTCTTACGTTCTGCTCTTTGAATAATTCATTCTGACTCTGCACAAAACTGGTATCAGTGGCCTCCTTCATATTCTGTTTTCCCATCAATGCTAGTAAGGCATTATACTATAGTGTGCTATTTTTATGTGACTTTCATTAACATGTTCCACACATTTACAAATGCAAGAAAAGTTATTTTCATTTTGTTATGAAATGTTATGATCATACAACATAGGTCATACAATCATTATTTCTTATTTGTATAATTATTATATTATCAATTATAGATCCTAAGCCATACAAATCTTAGGTTTACTCCTGCTAGAAGTTCAATGACCATGAATTCTTGAATGTTCCTGTTGCTTATCAATGGCTTCCCACATTTATTGCAGCTATATGGTAATTAGATTAAAAAAAAAAAAAAGAAAGAAAGAAAGAAAACCCCTGTATCCAAAACCAAAGCAAATGAAAAACATAAAGCCAGAAGATCATTCTTTTAAATGGGTATCATAGCAAAAGCTTAAACCATAACAAAGTGTACTGAGAAATGGAAAGTTTATGCTGTTGACCACATAAAGATAATACATCAACGTACTTTAAGCCAATACAGTATCACAGATTTGCCCACTTTGAAAGCTAGTGACTATCAACATGACAGCAAAAAGATAAATGCTTGGAAGAACCCAGATCTTTGTTTGATAGTAAGCAACAGAATTTCTGTTAAAAATGGCAAGTCATCAAGAAAATCGGATGTTTTTCCTATTAAACAGAATGTCATGTGTCTGAAGTGTGGTCAAAGTCAGGAAAATCGCTATGTAGGAAAAACATTTCTTCAGCTGACATACCTATATGCTTTCAACTTATATCTACATACTTTGCTGGCAAAAAAAGGCACAGCTGTTTGTGCAAAGTTAAGGCCCTCAAGAGAACATCTGGCCTCATGAACTCTTGTAATAAATATCCCCTACATTTTGATTGCAAAATCAGTATTTCCAGGTTTACTGTATGAAACATGATTGGTTTTAACTGACTACTGTCTTTTTTCACTTTTTCTTGGAATATTGTAGTCTGTATAATTACACTAATAAGTTGGTCTAAGTAGTTAGAAAATCAGGCATATAGTGCCAGAAGTAGATCTGAAATTAGATCTACTGTTGAAAATAGAGTGACAAGGAGACTATTGCAAGAAAAATAATATCCAACTATACACCGTTTTTTTCAGGCCTTACCCCATCCTGATCTTTGTCTGCTTCTGTTTATCTCCTTCCTTTTACTGCATTACCTAGCCCATAGCATTTCTCATTCACAGAAGCTACACTCACACAGACACTTACATCGTAAGTGCATCCATTTGGAGATGCTTCTTTTCCCTTTTGGATCTTGAAAGAAGTAAACTGCTATGTAAGAATTATCACTTTTAATTAGTGATCTCTCAGATTGGCAGCATGTAGAAAAGCTATGAAAGCAAAAGGAAATGGGATGATTTTAGCAGTGATAATCATTATAGAGCCAAGAAACCTTCACAGCTGTTCATTAGATGGGCGACCTGTGATTTGGGTGAGACAGAAACAGCAGTCATACTGGCTACATCGGTAGTGCTCAACACAGAATTAAGGGCTAAGTCTTGTAGCCCAGGAGACAAAGAGCGGATCCCACATGCTGCTCAGGGTTGGGCTTCTATGGGCAGGCAGGGTACATTCCTCTGTCCACACTATTCTGCCCTGGGTTTCCTCTGAGTCCTGTGATTCTATAGCCTAATAGTGTGTGGGGGGTTCCGTTCATAGTGTGATTAATAACATGAAGACTGTGATATTTTATAGCATGAAACAGGGTGTATACATTGCCTACCTTGGGCTATACTTTGATTGTGGAAGGACTCAGAGGCTTCTGGGAGAGTATCAGAGGATTTTCCAAGCTGGGAGCAACTATATTGCCTACTAATCACTGACAAGTCTGCTTCATTAAATTAAGATGCCATCAACAAGAAAAGTAAGTACTAGTGAGCAAGAGTTGTACTTTCCTACCTTCTATTTCCAAATGCTCATACTTGTTCCCATACTGACTGCAGGGACTTGCAGTGACAGGGTAGTATGGTGGCTGCCTTCAGGCATTTTGAATGGTTCCTCTTTTGTCTTCACTGTAGACTCTAGTGCCCACCAGTCCTTCACTGTAGACTTCTGATGTTATCCAATTCTTCAACAGTTCTTATGGCTAAGCAATTTTACTAGCTGAAGTACATGAAACCAAAATGGTTAAGGATCATTTGCAATCTAGCTTTTTTTTATTAGAATTGTTCTGGATAAAAGTGTCCCTGTCTTTTATACAATGAAAATTAATGTTAAATATCTAGGTAGTATAATATTGAAATCCCTACATACAATTAATACCAAAAACGTTGACACAAAGTATGAGAAATATTAAACAATGTTTCTACCTTATTACTTAAATAAACTAGAATCTCTTCATTGTAGGAATCATCTCTGGATATAAGCGTATTTAAAGCCAGGTGCATGAGAACATATTTTGCCTTCAGTCTTTCCAGGGGAACTTTCTACGACATATCGAAATGATTGCAGAATCATAGAATTCAAAACTTTGAAAGAGCACTGGATCAAATTCAAAGGAAAAATGAGTTTTCTAATATCTGCATTTTTAAATTATATGTAACTGTAGTTTTTAAAGTTACTATTGTAAGTATTGTAAGAAGACATTATAACCACAGAGTTAATGCCACTGCCTACAGCAAAATGTCAAACAGAGAGCCTGATGGAAAAGGAACTTTCTTTTCTCATAACAAACTATTCAGCCTATTGGAGGCTGAGCTATTTCCTTAATTTTACACAACCTTTGGGACTCTTTTTGACAGCCAGGTGTTCAGGGATAGATTCACACATGAAAATATGCCTGCATAGCTTCATGCCTTCTGGCACAGTGCACAAATAATAGAACAACAGAAGAAAAATGTAAAAGTGTGAGTATACACAACCAGTACAAGTTTTACAAATCAGGGACTGTATCAACCTAATGGCAACGCAGAATTTACTCCTTACTAACCAGTTTTAATACCAGTGTAACTAACTACATTTTTACCTCTCCTTGGAAATATCCAGATATGACAACATCTATACAAGCATATTTAAATGGTGGCATGGAATTATGCATATATATTTACACTTATAAATGGACATAACTTTATGCAATGTAGCTTTTTTTTTTTTTTAATAGAGGCAAAGAAGAATCCTAGCACTAGATTACCAAGAAAATTTTTTGGCTTACCTACTACATGATCATTTTTCTACTTCAAAGAAACATTGTTAACAATCTGAACAACTTGGAGTGAATAGTTCCACATATAATAAAGTTAATATGTTCTAAGTAGACTTAAATTTACTGAGGTGGAGATTCTTATCTAATTTCTGAGCTTTATTTGTAATCAGGTTTGAAAATTATAATGCTGGAATGAAAGATGACAATAGGATTTTAGAACTCTGCAAGCTAGAATTTGAAAGATAAGTAGAGAGGCTTCAATGACCTATGTCTTTAGACTGTAAAGTTAACCTGAGAGTTATATAAAATGCTGATATTGATCTTTCTTTTTCCTAGAAGCCAGGATATATTTAGGTATCCCTTCATTTGGCTAGAGAAAGCAGGTGTAGCATTGCTTCTTAGGTTTGTTTTTTTCCCATCTCTAAATAGAAGAAAAGCCTTTCTTTTTGCTTGTTTGTGAGACAACTTGGAAAAAAAGATTTCACCAGCTTTCTCAACCAGAGTCTTTGTCTTTTGTGACAGCCTTTGAAATCTTATCTTGACTGAGCCTCCCTATATATATTTCACACATGGGAGCACACATGGATCTACCATGAGAACTGGATCCTCCTTGTTTATTTCAGGCTCCATTTAATGTCATTTATTTCCATCTGTTCATCAGTGGTGTAATATGGGGAAAAAACCCGCTTGTGTTTATAAGTAAAAAAACCAAAAGCCAACAACAGCTAAAATAAATACGTCCGAGAGAGCTAAACTGGATGAACGCTTAGCTCGTTGGCTGAGGTCAAGGTTATACTTGTTCTAAGGAATGTATTCAAGGCTGAAAGGCATCTTGCTGCTGCCTTTGATTCATCTCCTTCGTTCTTACACTTGTAGGTGTGTAAGTTATCTTTGAGGTCTCCACACCATTGCAATAATGAATATTAAAGCACAAGAAAAAAAATAAAGTTAGAAGCCCATGGAACTACCATGAAAAGCATCTTTCTCCTTCTCTACAATTGTCACTCCTGAGACAGTAATTTTTGTGCCATATCTATCATATCCACCTCTTTGTATGAGGATATTTGCATTAACTACTTGCTCATGTGGTTAAGTTATATTGGCTTGTGTACTACTGCTGTTAACTATAAATGAGGTGTTAAACCCTTTTCAATCTTATTATTCTGGTGACATCAGAGATCTGAGAGAAAATGCATCAATCTGAAAAACCAGGTTGCCAAACTACTCAAGTCAAGAAAAAAAAACCACAACAGTGCTTCTCCTAAAGATAGGTCCTAAAAAATATACTTCTGCTCTTGTATACGGAGAGATAAAGAAGAGGGAATATTCTTGAGCTTACCAGTCATCACACTGATGGAAACCATATGGAAGTTTTTTGGTTGGGTTTTTTTTTTTTCCTTCTGGAAAAAAATATTTAAAGTTTTGCAGAAGAGTAGGGTATCATTCCTTGTGACTACTCATTTTTCCCTATACAATCCAAAATTTGTGTTTCACATGTTATTATGTATTAGTGGAAGCTATTAAAGCTACATGTCATGCTTAAAAAGCAATTAGCAAGGGCATAGCATTTCAGATCCTTATGATTTGAATACCTGCAAATGTCAGGGTTATACATACACTTCATAGTAAAATAATGACTACTGAAACAACACATTCTCAAGGCAGACTGACCAGGAATGAAATGCTTTTCCTGTTCCGAAGTACTAAGATTTATTTCCATTGTCACAAAGTAACTGCTATGTTGTGCAGACCCATTTGAGCTGGGAACCCAGCAACTTAAAAGGGGTTTTAGAGAGTGTTTTCTGGTAGGGCTCATTGACTTGCAGCTTCTGAAAGAAATAAATCAAATGTGCTGCCCTTCTAGACATAGTGCATATTTTCAGGTTTAAAAGTGGGGACACCAGACAGGTGAATAAACAGTTATCATTATGGGAAAGGTGCAAAACTGTGTTTCTCTAGCATGAATATTTTAGTTGTTTGTAATGACCATGTGCAAATCCACATAGTAATGTTTGTCTCAAAGGATTTGTTAGAAGTGACTTTCTTTTTTTCTGTTGGTACACACTGAAATAAACCATCTGCCATGGAGTAGGATAAGTAGAACTGAAGAGAGCAAATCAAGTTTTAGAAAGAACATGTATCATAAGGGATTTAAGCCTAAGAAATGTAAGCCTGAAAATTGCTGTTGTGTGTAATTTGGAGAAAAATACCAAAGTGGAAGCACTAACATGGCCTCTCACCACATCTAGTAATGCACTGTTCTGTACAACAATTCTGCTTTCTGATACATTTTCAGTGAAACAGAAAGCTCATGTGGGTGCCTTTTGAGTGTGGCATATCATACAGTTCTGATAAAATGCTTGCTTGGGAGCAAAAGATATGCAGAACTCAAAACTATAAGAATTGTTAGTAATTCTTTGTGTCTGTGTATTTTCTATTTATGAGTTGCCTGCCAGAAGCAAATAGCACCTAGAGGATATTTTTATATCAGTTCTCATTGTCTAGGTAAAGCCACACTAATTTTTAAACTATAGTAGCATTATCAAAATCAAATAAAACAAATAATTATTTGTGACACAGTTAAAAATAGGTACGGCCTTTCATCTGAAGTTATCCCACAAATTTAAAAATATATATTAATTAGTTTATAAATACCCTGAGTCTTACGATCTGTCCAGATGTGTATACTGAGTTAATTTCAAATGTCTGTATCTAATATCAGTCAGTTACTGAAAATAGCAGGTACAGAATATTTTCACCTCTCATTTAATAACATAAGCAGAATCTAGTGGTGTTCATCTCTGAAAATTTTTGGTTTTATTATCTAAATATATATTGGCACAGTAAATCATGGCAACTTAGACTTTTGAAATTGATATTCATATTTCTAAGTCTAAGGCCATGTTTTTAATGTTTAACTCTAGAAATGTGCAGTAAGTGGGAATAGTTGCTCATAATCTTGATGTTTAGTTCACATATCTGGCCTGTAGACAGTACTGCTTCTCCTAATATTAAAGGCATAAATTCCAGATATTATCTAGAAGACATTTCTGTATGCACTTCAAGGAGCTGCTTTTCAGCATTCAAGCTAAGAGGCACATGGATATTATGGAGGAGATGCAGTCTAGACATTTAATAAGTGGAGCAGTCATTATTAGTACGTGCTTCTTTCTTCTGCCATTAAAATACGTAATGTGCTACAAGGATCAACTTTTGTAAAGCCAAGTATTAAACTCAGTAATTACCTTCCAGAATTTTAGCAAAAAGGACTTAAAATTAAAAGTTTCCCTATAAACAGACCTTAAGCTGTTATTTATAAAGTCTCTGTTTTAAAGAAAGTGTATTATGTTGAATTGATCAATCTAAATATTACTTTCCGTAGTCGGCCTCCCAGCAGTGCTGGTAGCCTAAGCGCTAATTGTGTGTAAGTGTTGAACCCGAGCCAGTTCTGGTTGCAGTCTCATTAGCATATTCATAAGTCACAGCTTCACGCAGGTGCCAGAAACTGCAAAATGTTTTGTGACTATTCACTGCCACAGTAGTAGGAATACTAAATTACTCTTCAAAAGCTATTATATGCTATAAAATAAACTGTTTAATACTGTAAAGTAGGTTCAAAGACTCTCGAATAATCACTCCATGAAGAAATGAAACAAGACTTTTTTCCTTTTTTTTTCCTTTTTCCTGCCTCTCCTTCTCCCTTTCCCATCCCCCTTCCCCGCCCCTCCCCTTTGCCCTACAGAGTGGAAAATTCAGATCAGGCAGATTAAAAAGAACGTTTCTTGCTTCATCCCCTTTTGAAAACCAGCTCTGGTTTTCTTAATAGAGGCTGAGGAAGATAGTGTGATAATTACTAGATTAGACATCTACAGACCCTGCTGCATGAGTGATAAACCAGAAGAATGGAACTAAGCTTCTTCTAAATGAATTGGAGCAATCCAGACCCTCACTAATTCAAATAAATTCAAAATAAAAACACACTCTCAACATGCTGCTGCCAATAGTGGTAGCATGATAAAAGGATTGTCTGGATCAGTGTATCTCTCCACTGCAGGTCACTTTTGGCCCTTTCATCAGTAAAATTTTGTTTTTCTGTAATGCAAAGACAATTGATTCAATTGAAATTATATTTCAAAACCTTGGTAAAGCAAAATATTTTAAAGGATTTTCCAGTATTGTTAAATCCAGATGACAAGGCTCCAGTTTATCATTCAAGCATATCTAGGAGTCTGCTTTTGCAAATAAAATTCCATCATTGGTAAGAATAAGAAATTCTTAATTTAGTTAATTTTACCATTGAACTTGCAGAGAATGTTTAATCATTTCTATGCTGTATATTAGATTAGAATGTGTATTCTATTTCACCTTAACAGATCCTCTTAAATCATCCTTCCTCAAGACACAGATTAGCAAGACCTCAATGACCTACACTTTAATAAAACATAATACACAGTGATCCACAATCAAAGCACACACTCAGATTTTTTTAGGCAAAGGAGCTACTCTAATTACACTACTATGTTTAAGAAACATGCACTATTCATCAGGATTTTGGCATATATATTAATTATTATTCTTTCATGGAGGGACAGATTTTAAATTGTGAAATACTAATTTTCTTTTACAATATCCTACATATCCTTTACAAAGGTGTACATTTCATGTTTTAATGGGAGGAATATTTATGTGAAAGCGATAAAAATCCATCTACATGAAAACTATTAAAAAATAAGGCAACTACAAGGTACCTGCAGAAGCATCTGTATTTTGATGCTACACCCTGCAATCGTACCTATATCATGCATAAAGTGTTTGAGCTTTTTATGCATTGTGTGAGGAGAATTTGACATTGATTACCCTGGATATTTCCTAGATATTTCTAGTATTTCAGCTAGAAAAGCCTTGGATGCCTAGGAAGCCACACTCATTCCCATCACAAAGGTAGAAGTCACCAGTTGAGTGACAAAACATGTCTCCACTTTAGCCCCGGACTTCTCCTACTGTGTGACAAGGAGGGAGCCCTGAGAATAAAGATGCCCAGAATAAAGAGTTTCGGCTGTGAGCTGCCGAAACAATTCACCCAGCACAGTCCACTCCTTGATGAGATTTGGGTGTCCTCAGAAAGAAGGGCATCAGGAAGCAGGTTGCAGACTGCATTATAAGACATTTCTGGTCCCTGGCGTGTGCATCACAGCCCCTTTACCCCTCAGACTCACAAGCTAGTAGGGTTGTGTCCAGAAAATTCTCCCTGCAGGTGAGTTTAAGAGTTTGAATTCCCCAGACTGGTGAAGGAAATATACAGGTTTGTTTTGTTTGGTTTTGTTTTTCTCTTCCTGAGTTCTTAATTGTAAGCATCAGGCTACTTACTCTATTAAGAGGAGGGTTTGTCTCTATTTTAGAAGAAGGTGGAGGTCACACCAGATGCTGAGTGCTTTTGGACAGGTTTGAGTTGCTCAGTCCTGCCAAGAAGGAAGATCCTCTGCAGTGTTATCAAGGCACAAACTGAGGCTGCTGGGGAAAATTTGAAACTAAAGTATAAGGTCTAAAGAATGGCTATGTACTCTGTCCTCAGGTTGCAGTGAGCTAAATTCAGGAATTCAATTTCATATTTAGGAGCAGTAGCTGACTTTAACTCAGCAGTAGCTGAGGGATATGGCTACGACTGGCTATAGGCAGCTACAAGTTTGCCTGTAGCCTGGTAGGTTCATCAGTGCATCACCTTGCCTGAGCTATTGCACAGTTCTGCAGCAGCCCTCTGAAAAGGAAGGCATGTTAGGTGTGCTGGCATACAGTGTCATAATAGCACAGACATGCAGCTTCTGGAACAAACCTGGAGTACAGAGTAATTAGAAGTATGGATAGAGTATGTTTATATTTGCTAATGCCAAATCATGTAAGTATATTCATGCTCCGTTACTGGGCATGGCCACTGGCCCCAACAAAAAAACTGCCCATTTGAACTATGTGAAGTCTCAGAGTGCAAGAAACAGCCAGACTATTATGCCTTAAGCAGAGATGATGTCCTAATTTCCATCTGTTGAAATTCCCTCATTTATATTTGTAGAGGTTGGACTTTAATTCAAAACAAAACTATATTTTCGTGTGTTCCAGTTATGACCACCGCTGGAATACAACCATTGTCCTTACCCTGCAGAGATGCTTCGAAACAATGAAACTTCTCAGTTTCTCAGTTCTCAGTTTCACTTGCACAAACTGATTTAGTGGTGCTGTCTCAACAAATTGGAACATGAGCTTGAGTATACTGAGCCGTGAGTAAAAATGATAGCAAGTTTTGTTCTCTGAGGAGAATGCCTGGTTAAAGTAAAATATCCCCACCATATCCTAGGGAGTACTATCACTGTGGTTGTTCCCTTTATAGCTAGTGGAAAGGAACAGGCATCTCTAGAGGGTCATTAATCGCATCATAAGAGAGAAGAGATGAATATCCCTGGAGAAGCCTATTTTTCTCCATTAACTATAAAGGGATCCTAAAATGCCTGGCTCAGATTTTAGATGTCTAACTTTCAGATGTTAAATTACAACCGATTAAGTCAATCACATGTTGTCCCTTAGCAGAATGTATTAATTCCCTCCACCACCAGTCAACCTAGTCAGCATCCACAAAGAAAAGGCTGGAAAGAGAAAACCATTCCTGAATCTTCCATGAACCTCCTCACACATTTGCAGTAATTTGTCATCCATGGCATGCAAGCAGGGAATAACACATATTCTCAGGAACTCTTGACTCCACCTCTTGCCTCTTTTTAACAGACTTTCTTTTATTTCCAGTTTTGGGACACTAACTGATTTATGAGGAAAGAAAGTGTCAGAAAGAGTATTATCTGTTACTGCATATAGTGGCTATCATCTGGACAGCATTACACATGTAAAAAGTATTTTACACCTGTTTTGCACATCATTAAAAAGACCAGATATAGTTTTCTGTTGTATACCAATGTCAGTGGTATCACTAGAAACACTATACTTCTGGCAGCTGGCTATTTGAGTTGTGGTGCATTGGTTTTCTACCTGATAGGTACAGGCAGAAGTCTGTTGCTGTGTCACTTTAAGCAATTGACCACAGTTTTGCTGTTATGTTCATAAGATTTCCATTTTCATAAATTGCTTATATCAAATGCTCTATGAGCTTTCATACAGAAATATTCTTTAATTAAAGTTAAAAAAAACCCCAATTATTGTGCTGATACAAATTGTTTCAAATGCAAACTTAGCTGTAGAAATGTGGTTACCACTTAGATGCTGGCTTTTACTAGTATTTGTATACTATATACAAGGGAATATATATTTCTATTTATAGAAAGCTTCACTCTTCATGGCTATGTATTATTTTTCTTCATGTCTTGTTTATTATGAAACCAACCAACCAAACAAGCAAGTTCTGTTCTTCCTTATTGTGAGGATTACTCTTACCCAGGACTACGCAGGTTGCCACAGAGCCTTGCTGAGAGGTCAGCTATGAATCCAAACTCTACAGAACCAGACAGAAAATAACTGCACATGAAAGTGTATGAAGATGCATATTTTCAAGAACAGTATTTTCATTGTAACTGCTGAAAATTAAACAACCAAAGCACAGCTTTTCTCCTAAAATCTAAAACTTCTGAAGTCTTAAAGCTTCTGAAAGCCTCTTCCTCCATTGCTAAACATTAAACTACTATCTTTTTTCTCTGTTTTTTGTTTGTATGTACACACACACACATGTGCACAGAGTATCTGTCTATCTATCTGTCTACTTACTTGCCTATACATGTATGTATATATACAGTAGGTTCTTTAGTTCCAAAAGTGCAATTACAGGTCATTTAATGTGAAAATGGCAAGGAGAAACTCTAATTTACCCATCTGAATTTCTCATCATCAGTAGGGATTTTTTTGTCACAATTGTATGGTAGGATATAAAAGTCCGTTCAAGGCTAGGGAAAGAAACGAAAATCCACACAAGCAATTTACAACAATCTCTGAAAACCAAGAAAAATTACACAGTATTGTAGCACCTGGCTGCATAACGTGAAACTGCACCTGGATAACACTTGTTAACGTGACTGGAACATATGCAAGAAGATACAAAGACCCAGGGACCTCAGCAGCACTACAAGAGTAACAGAATTAACAGCTTCTGAAAAGTGTCATCAATGTATTATGTATAAAATAGATCCGTGCTCCACTTCAGTGTCAGCCAAAGTTTTTTGTTCCTCTGCTATCTTTAGTTAGCATAGGCAAGGAAAGCTAATTTCCATTTATCTGGGGCTTCTGTAAAAGGCAACAGCTTTTTAAATAATATCGTAGGGAACTTCTGGGAAAATACAAAACTAGACCGGAGAGTTCTCAAGTTTATGAGTAAAAATATCCTGGTACAACACAATTTGGAAAAGGTGCATGTACCCTGAGAAAAAGATATAGTCAGAAAGTACTTAGCTGTTTTGCATGATTTTTTGACTGACAATCTTCATAATAAATACAGCAGGAGGCATCTGATGGGGAGAATAATAATATAGTCTTAGCAATTTAGCTGGAACAGCTTAAGAAGATGTCACTACACTCCTCAGCTGGAAACTAGTGTCCTCACATCTGTGACCCCAAAATAAACCATGTGATTACTCCAAATCCATTTCAGTGGAATCACAGGGTTAGCTTAAATCACTGCTGAAGCTAATTTCAGTTAACTAGTTTTTGGTTTATATATTAGCTGATAAACCAGTCTTTGTAATGCAGAATTACCTTCATAACAGGTACATAATGATGAATTTCTAAAGTTCTTTATTGATTTTATTTAATTGAGATATTGCAATGAAGACTTCATCTTATCTGCTGATGTCTTCTGTAAATTTAGAAAGTTCCCTCTACAGTCAG